>NC_074673.1:8006997-8304864 GCF_029448725.1 Salvelinus fontinalis
CCAATTGAGCTGTTAATCTGGTTTTAATTCAACAAGGCTTTCTCTCGTTTCCGATTGGAGGGTGGATGACGCCGTGACTGGGGAACCTCCCAATGTGTTACATTGTAACAGTCAAAAGTGGTTATACCCGACGTTGATCAACTCCCAATCTATGTCACCCTTTTTGTAAAGTATCATCTTTGATATTTTGGCGGAAGGTTTACAGAGTTCATTTTGGTGTAACCAGTCTAGAATTTGACGTGTCTGAGAACGGCACCTTCCTCCCGAAACCATTGTGGCTATCGCTTCTCGGCCTGTTGGCTAAGATGAAGTGTAGTGTTCTATTCAAACGTTTGTTGTCTTTTGTCGTCGTCTGTACACAAATGTCACATTTTAATCAAATTCTGGCAGTCTGTACCGTTAAGGTTCATGGTGGAATGGGATAATAGTAAGCCAAAAGCTGAAAGTATCTCATTATATTTTAAGAAAATAGTGGAATGTGCAAAGAAAACCCCTGTCTGCAAAGTAAAAGAAAACGTAATCAACCACAGATTGTGTAGGAGTAAGTGACATATGTAGGTAGATGTCACACCAATTAAACAATAGATAGGAGTATACTAGAAAATAGTATAAGAAGGCAGATGTGAGTGCATTTGCCATTCTGGTAAATACAGGAAACCAAAGATTAGCAGATGATGTAGTAGTAACATAAAATACATGGATAACATATAAATATTAAAGATAGCTGAACATTAAAGTAACAAACCACATGGTAACATAGATCATGAGACCGTGGTAATGGAAATCTACTAAGGGACGTTCTGACCCTCTGACCCTTGTAGATTCTCCATTATGCTGTCAGACAGATAGGCGCTTAAAGAAATTGGACACTAGACACATAGTCTGCTGATTCTTTAAAGAGATACACATGTCAGAGAAATATGTGTTTAGGGCACTTAGACCCACTAGAAATATAGTCTGACCAGTCCATTATGTACATACATGTCAGACACACAGGCACATGAAGAATGTTGACACACTAAGATAGAGGGTCCGGCCACCATTATAAACTGATTGAAGGCAGATGGTGGTGAATGACTTCATAGGGGACGGACAATACTATGTGGGTATAAATATAAAGGACTGGACTTCTGGGGGTGTGTGTTCCATGGGACTTCCGAGATGGTCATACTATTGTAAATAAAAGCATGTTTTGATTTCACAAGTTCTGATAAAGCGTTATATTTCTGAGATGATTTTCCACGACAATTGCTATACGCGAAATTAATAGAAAATTGTCGTCCTAGAGACCGATTACCAATATCGCCTTCCACCTGGCTACGGACACAATTAAAAGGTTTAGACAACAGACTGAAAGATTTTAATTGGCTTGTTTTACACAGACGTCTTCCGGTCCGATCAACATTATATGATCATAATTTGACCCTGAATACATTTTGTCCCAGGGACAATTGTTTCGCAATTGAAACAATTCCCCATGTTTTATGGGAATGTTCATTTGCCAAATTAGTTTGGAGAAAAATTAAACTATTTTTTGAGATTTTAAAAAACATTGATTATGAAGGGGTAGCCAAACTTGAACTAAAAAATGTGGAAAGGGTGCAATTATTAGCATTAGTGACTCTGGTGTCCCTTATCAAGACCAAACTTTGGGAGGCCAGATGTGATGCGGTCAATGACACCCTCAAGTGGTCACCGACGGGATTAGTTGAATTTATAAAACAGGACATTTGGAAAATAATACAATTCGAAATAGATAAGTGGGGCAGTGAAACAGAAATGGAAAGGGATTTACCCTTCACTGTAAATGTTTTTAGAGCCAATTGAAATGTAGGCTAAGCCTTTGTACATATTTGATATACACTGAGGTTTATTCAGAATTCACTTTGGTATATGTATATGTTTGTATTTATAGAATTCTTTGTATTGTTTTTGGAGATTGTTAGAGACAAGTTAAACTTGAATGTAATAATACTGGTCAGGTTCTGCAGAACAGCACTTTTTTGAGTAGTTTTGCTATTGTTATATTGTTACACTACTTTTGGATACTGTTTTTATGAATCGATGTCATGTAATGCACTGATTTTGTAATTGTATTTCAATGAGAAATGAAAATAAAAATTATTTTAAAAATAAAAAAATCTGTTCTTATCAGTTTAATATCTGATACGTCCCCTATCTGGGGACCATATATTAAATTGATTTTTGGAATAGGGAGATGGAATAGGGGTTTGCTCCGTCCACTCCACGCATCGACCTGGTATTGCAGTACCTCCAGGAACGGTGCACCCCCTCCCGTTGTAAAGAAAAAATAACACCCCTCTATGATGTTCATTAACATATACACAAATAGCTAAGTAATAAAGTCGTTAAAAAAATAGTTATGATTGGAAATATATACACAATAACAATATACAGTATAAACTATGAAATGTGCTTAAGTCATGTAACGGTCAAATGGACTGTCACTCATACAGGTACCGTTGTCTGATGTATTTGTCTGAAGTCATTATTAGATAGGCCTTTTTCTTTTTTATTACTAGAAGCTATCAATCTCTGTATAAATACTTCTGTAACGCCAATAGTGAAAGACATTTCTATTTACGTGATGTTTTGTGGTCTCTACCTTCTTGTCCTTTGTGCTGTTGTCTGTGCCCAACGTTTTGGATAGATAATTCTTTGTGTTGTTGTTTGTTTAGTGTTTTCCAATTTTCCCAGAAGTGGTTAGAGTCTATGGATTCTTCAATTACATTGAGCTGATTTCTGATGTGCTGTTTCTTCTTTTTCTGTAGTGTATTTCCGTAATGTTTTAGTGATTCACTGTAGTGATGGCGTAGACTCAGGTTTTTTGTCCAGGAAATTGTCTAGAAGGGATTGCATTTGTTGTTGCCCAATTGTTTTTCGGTAGATTTCCACACTACTCACCTTCCATCTATAGCATTTCTTAATATTATTCAGCTCCTTTGGCTTTGATGCCTCATGATTGAGCAAAGCTCTGTTCAAGTAGAATTTGATTTTGCTGTGATCTGATAGGGGTGTCAGTGGACTGGCTGTGAACAATCTGAGAGACTCTGGGTTGAGGTCAGTGATAAAGTAGTTTACAGTACTACTGCCAAGAGATGAGCTATACTTGTACCTACCATAGGAGTCCCCTTGAAGTCTACCATTGTCTATGTACAGACCCAGCGTGCGACAGAGCTGTAGGTGTTGTGACCCGTTTTTGTTGGTTATGTTGTCATAGTTGTGTCTAGGGGGGCATATGGGGGAGAGAATGCTGTCCCCTCCAGGTAGGTGTTGGTCCCCCTGTGTGCTGAGGGTGCCAGGTTCTTGTCCAGTTCTGGCATTTAGGTCGCCACAGACTAGTACATGTCCCTGGGCCTGGAAATTGTTGATCTCCCCCTCTAGGAAGGAAAAGCTATCATCATTAAAGTATGGGGATTATATTGGGGGGATATAGGTAGCACACATGAGAACATTATCTCTGTTAAGATAATTTCCTTATTCATTTCTAGCCAGATATAAAATGATCCTGTTTTGACTCATTTAATAGAGTGGGTTAGGTCTGCTCTATACCAAATTAGCATACCCTCTGAGTCTCTTCCCTGGTAGTTTGATGGATGCAACTACCAGCTCTCTGTAACCTAGAGGGCAACCAGTAGGTCCGTCTCCTCTATACCACACACCTGGTAGTTTGGTGGATGGGACTACCAGCTCTCTGTAACCTAGAGTGCAACCAGTGGGTCCATCTTCTTTATACCATGTTTCTTATAGGATGACAATGTCTGTATTTCCAATTTCTTTGATGAAGTCTGGGTTCCTGCTCTTTAGGCCAAAGGCAGATGACCTCTGACCTTTTATATTCCAAGATGAGATAGTAAAAGCTTTCCATGTTGTTTTTGTGTGGTTTAGGTTCCGGACCATCACAGTAGGTGTGAGCAGAGCATGTTGAGCAGCTACATTGGGGTTCGATAATTATAACAACAACAAAAAAAAATGGAGAAAGTATATTATTTTATAGTAGTACAGAAAGATTTGGTTTTACAAGTAATACTGTTTTCCTCATACAGGTAATGGTCATGCCCCCAAGACTAAACTCCTCTGTTATTGGTTATGGCGAGAGGTTAGCATGTCTTGGGGGTATGACCTTTAACCCTTCTGTAACTTTCTCACTCATCACTATTCACGATTCATTTAGGACTATGTGTAATCATGGTAGTATCTACATGAATGTAGAAGTGGTGAGAAACATATACTATTATATTATACTAAAAATGTGACTCCAAAAAGACACAATACATTATTTACCATTCATTTCTTTTTGAGCACAAATTAATCTGAAACACAAACAAAACAAAAAACAAATGCATCCAACAAGTTTGTCGAGTCACAAGGTTGATGTAGTCATTGCGTGCTAGGAATATGGGACCAAATACTAAACTTTATTTATACCAATATTTAGGGGTGTCAATAATTTGAGCCCTACCTTTGAGGGGAAAAAAAGTATTACTTGTTAAACAAAATCTTTCAAATGTGCAAATGTATTAGTATAAAATAATATAATTTCCCCCAAAAATATTGAGCATACAATATAGCTCAGTATATGAATTGTTTACTGTATATAGTCATTAGTTTGTACAGCACTTTGATATATCAGCTGATGTAAGAAGGGCTATATATATACATTTGACTTGATTTGTGTGTGTGTGTGTGTGTGTGTGTGTGTGTGTGTGTGTGTGTGTGTGTGTGTGTGTGTGTGTGTGTGTGTGTGTGTGTGTGTGTGTGTGTCACCTTACCGAGGCAGGGGTAATCTGTGTTTCCCCCCATTGTAGATGGGAGAGAACTTAATAATCATGTCATGAATTATATATTATGACCAGTAGAGGCCACTGTTGCACCACCAAAGTAACTATGCTTCATGATCTATGATGAAGCACTTACTCCAACTTGTGGGGTAGATCATATTAATCAATGCAAAAAACTCAGGCATGAATAAACTACCAATTACTTAATTTCATTTAATCCCTTAATTCATCATTTTGACCATTATTGTCATCCACACCACGCAGGTGGTATTCACAACTTTTTCCCAAGCAAATCAAACCGTCAACCACAACATGTCCACACTGATTCAAACACCTGGGATGGCAGGTAGCCTAGCCATGGGCCAGTAACCGAAAGGTCGCTGGATCGAATCCCCAATCTGACAAGGTAAAAAAATCTGTTGTTCTGCCCCTGAACACGGCAGTTAACCGGTAGGCCGTCATTGTAAATAAGAATTTGTTCTTAATTGACTTGCCTCGTTACATAAATAAAACAAATCATGGAGTGGTTTGTTGATTAAAAATGTTTGTTTAATTTAAACAGAATTGTCACATACAGAAAGGCACATAATACATGGGAACGAAAGCACAGATCAAATTCATAATCATTGCATGTACATTTTCAGGTTTATCAAAACGGAGGAACAAAGAATCTCAGTAATGCTTTATTTTACAACCCACCGTTTAGCAGGAAGTGTAGTTACTTACAAATTAAAACGGTAATTACGTGATAATTGCATTTAACACTTCGGTTTCGTTGAGATTCATTGAACCAATCAAGTACCATCTAAGGGTTACAAAATACCTCTTCTGGAGTGACCTGAATATTGTAACCCTAATACCATCTTAAACCGGGTTGTAAAATACCTCTTCTGGAGTGACCTGAATATTGTAACCCTAATACCATCTTAAACCGGGTTGTAAAATACAACGTTACCAGAATCCCATATTGTATATAGTCAGCAGCAGATGAACAACTAACAAGTCTGAGGTCAACACAAACAAACCAACAAACTAGAGGTGAAAGGTTATTAAAACAAACAAATATTAGATATGGTCCGTATTTGTAATGGAAAGTCCTCACAGATACCAGTTAGATACTAGTCCTCACACAGATACCAGTTAGATACTAGTCCTCACACAGATACCAGTGAGATACTAGTCCTCACACAGATACCAGTTAGATACTAGTCCTCACACAGATACCAGTTAGATACTAGCCCTCACACAGATACCAGTTAGATACTAGTCCTCACACAGATACCAGTTAGATACTAGTCCTCACACAGATACCAGTTAGATACTAGTCCTCACACAGATACCAGTTAGATACTAGTCCTCACACAGATACCAGTTAGATACTAGTCCTCACACAGATACCAGTTAGATACTAGCCCTCATACCAGTCTCTCCTCTCCTCAGACTCAGAATCACACATCAGTCCATAGACTCTTTTCAAGGCTCATCTTGAAGTACACCTGTAGTGTCCTCTGTCCACTGTGGAGTACACCTGTAGTGTCCTCTGTCCACCTGTAGTGTCCTCTGTCCACTTTGGAGTACACCTGTAGTGTCCTCTGTCCACCTGTAGTGTCCTCTGTAATAGAGTAGCTGGGCCGTTCCACAAAGTGAGTGTCTTTTGGGTCCCGTTGAAAATCCCAGTTATTTTGTTGCTTTGAGGTCATTTCTGAAGATGATTATTTATTGTGATTAGTCTTTAGGTCTGTCGCTCATTTTAAGGAAAAGGTGTGGAGTTAGTTGTCCAACTGAATGTATTCAACTGAAATGTGTCTTCCACATTTAACCCAACCCCTTTGAATCAGAGGTACGCTTTACACACATCGACAGAACAGTTAGTAGAACAACAGATTTTTACCTTGTCATCTCTGGGATTTGATCCAGCAACCTTTCGGTTACTGCCCCAACACTCTAACCACTAGGCCACCTGTCGCTCGGTCAACCCTGTTACATGAACTGAACTCTCGTTTTAATAAGGTGGAACTACTCCTTTAAAAAAAAAAAAAATCAAACGAAACATTGACCATCTAATAGTTAAATCATAGTCAAAGCAGGTGAGCTGGTCCTGCTCTTTTTGGCCGTTTTCTGGCGTTTTCTGGTGTTTTCTGGCGTTTTCTGGCGTTTTCTGGTGTAAAAGTGAGCGTGAACATTGCATTCAACTGCCCCTCCCTGTTGCACACACCACCTTCCGTTCCACCTGTCAGGAGGTTTATGGCTGATTTGAGAATAAATCGTAACAACCATGTAACGGTCAACCCCGTTACTTTATTTGGCACTTAATATAGTACTTTTCTTTCAATTTAAACTCTTGAGATGGTAAAACATGTTGGATTTATTAAGTTTATGACAGAATGTAAACATTTGTTGAAATCAAAGTTGTTTTTAAAAACCTTTTTAAACCAAATTTACACTTCTCAAACGTCACTGAATTGGTGGAACGACCCAACTATCACAGGAAAAGTGTTTCTCAGCGGGATGGTAAAATAACCCTGATATCACAGTGTTGTAGACAGTCCACTCTACTCAGCTATTCAGATTATTTATTACTATTGGAACTCTGTAAAACCGCATGAATGAAATCCCATGAGATATGTGAGTAGTGTAAGAGACTGAAGAAGAGACACCGTCCATATGTCTTTATGCTGTTTTTTTTTACGCTGTCTTTATATTGTCTTGATGTTTATGGAGCGATAACCTGGTGGGAAAACAAACTGATAATCCCATTGGATTGATTTTGTCTCAGGCAGAAGAAGTCTTATCACAAAACCTCAGTGGCCTTAGTAAGGATTCATCAGGCAACCATATATATACCCCCCCCCCCCCCGCCCAGACAGCACCTCATCACTTCTCTATAAATTATTTTCTAAATAAAAACAACAAAGAAGTCGTAAAAAAAAAACATGTATCAAACAACATATTGCACTTTTAACATTTATCCAATAAAATAAGTAAACAAACCAAGTCCGTTTTAAAAGACGTACGTGTGACTGCAGGCAATAAGGATGAAATGACGAACGTCTGTCCGTAAGACATGAAACAAAGTCCATAGGGTACGTCCCAAATGGCACCCTCGCTATATAGTGCACTACAGGCCCCATAGGGCTCTGGTCTAAAGTTGTGCACTACAGGCCCCATAGGGCTCTGGTCTAAAGTAGTGCACTACAGGCCCCATAGGGCTCTGGTCTAAAGTAGTGCACTACAGGCCCCATAGGGCTCTGGTCTAAAGTAGTGCACTACAGGCCCCATAGGGCTCTGGTCTAAAGTAGTGCACTACAGACCCCATAGGGCTCTGGTCTAAAGTAGTGCACTACAGGCCCCATAGGGCTCTGGTCAAAAGTAGTGCACTACAGGCCCCATAGGGCTCTGGTCAAAAGTAGTGCACTACAGGCCCCATAGGGCTCTGGTCAAAAGTAGTGCACTACAGGCCCCATAGGGCTCTGGTCAAAAGTAGTGCACTACAGGCCCCATAGGGCTCTGGTCTAAAGTAGTGCACTACAGGCCCCATAGGGCTCTGGTCAAAAGTAGTGCACTATAAAGGGAATAGGGTGCCTTTTGGGAAACAATCATTAAAAACATAAAACAAGATGTCCATGTGTATGTGTGTGTGTGTGTGTGTGTGTGTGTGTGTGTGTGTGTGTGTGTGTGTGTGTGTGTGTGTGTGTGTGTGTGTGTGTGTGTGTGTGTGTGTGTGTGTGTGTGTGTGTGTCCATGAAGACCGATGAACCTCTCCGACCATGAGACAACAGTGAGGCAACAGAACTGTGCACACTTGATGATTATGTTCCGTGACCAATCCGCCAATCCCCTCAGAGACAAGGGAGATTGAGATCCTATTGTATAATGAACAGTAAGTTAGTAACCGAGGTTTAACCAAGTCCCCGGTCTAAAACCATCAGTCTCGATCCCACTTCTTCTGATCTTCATCACTTACAAATACATCATTCTGATGGAGTTCTGACTGAGTCCGGAGACCACTTGTTACAGTGTGACGGTGGACTGCATCATCCTCTTCTGACCAATGGAAATCTTAGGAGTGAACAGGAAGTAGTTTCTCGTGATATGACTTAACATTGCGAGAACCAGCATGAATCAAGGATTACAACATTCTCAGCAGACTGTTGTTATGGTGTCTGTTCTAGTTGTGTGTTCGTTCTTGCACCTCACATTGACTTGATATTCAGTGTTATTCTGCCTGGTGAGATTAACCAGTCAGTGACCATGTTTTGACAGATCCATTCTCCCCCACCAGGCAGCACCAGGACCAACGGTATACAGTAGAACCTTACCACTGTAGGTTCTAATCACCTATAAATATACTATTTTGATGTTCTGCGCTCTGAGATCCATCCGGAGATCATTTGTTGCAGTGTGTGGTTGTGGACAGCATTAGGCTGACACCAGGACACTCTCCATAGCACGCTGAAAATGATCCCAGTTCTTCCAGAATAGCACCAGCAGACACATGCCCAGGAAGGTGCCCATCACGTGGCGTCGGCTCCTCAGGAGGGGCGCGGCGAACTTGGCGGCTGTGGAGACGCACACGAGGATCACGGTGACGAGGGCGAGCATGATGTTGATGCTCTTACCCAGAAGCACCCTGGCATCACTGGACTCGAGCTGTACAGTTTGTTGTTGCTGCTGCTGGAGCTCTAGCTTAGAGACCCGCGTCTGACACGACTCTAGAGCTTCCTATAGAGGTCGGAGGGTGAGAGGGAGGGAGAGAGAAGGAGGGTGGGGGGCGAGGAGGGGGAGGGAGGGAGGGAGGGAGGGAGGGAGGGAGGGAGGGAAACAGTGATCAATAAAGCATGTCTAGCTAACACAGCCTTGGGTTTAAACAGAGGAGCAATGGGATTGATTTCATATTGAAGGAGTTTATATACCCCTTTAACATGTCCAGTCCTCCTTCTCCTAGAATAGATTAGTACTTTATTGTTCATCTTGGAAAGCAAATTATTTTGCTTCCAACCTTCCCAGACACACTCATGACACATTTTGTAAGCACAGAGTGAACTGTAGTGCAGAGCCTCTAGTGCAGAGCCTCTTTAGCCTTGCTCAAGGGCACATTGGTAGTTAAGTAAGTAGTAACTTGTCTCGGCCAAAATGGTCCATAACAATGGCCCATAATGTAGGAGCTGTTTCTGTAGTGGGAGGCAGCTTGACGTACAAGTGCACCGCCAGAACAGGGTGCTATCTATCGTTTATTACCAGACCTTGGTAAAGGATTGTATGTAGTTATTATCCAGGGTGAAAATACATTTCTTCCAGCTACAGGACCTCCTAAGCGGAACATGTTGAGCGGTCTAATCATAGAATGACATATAGAATCCCTATTTGAACCACAACCAGTCATGATGTTTTTATCTGACTGTCAAACTATCACTTCAAAAGGCCCCTGTAAAGACTGCCTGCACACTTTCGTCCACTCTAAAATAATTCTCACAGCCATACAGTGCACTGTGCACCCTGCATTTGATGAATGAAAAGAGATCTCCCTGATTATCCATCTCCCTCTAGTAGGCCCGGTAAACTACCCTCTCCTCTCCTCTCCCCTCCCCTCCCCTCTCCTCTCCTCTCCTCTCCTCTCCTCTCCTCTCCTCTCCTCTCCTCTCCTCTCCTCTCCTCTCCTCTCCCCTCCCCTCTCCTCTCCACTCCTCTCCTCTCCTCTCCCCTCCCCTCTCCTCTCCTCTCCTCTCCTCTCCTCTCCTCTCCTCTCCTCCTACAGTACCTGTATATCCCTGGCTCTCTCGTAGGCCTGGTAGGCTACTCTCTCCTCGATGCTTGCCAGCTCCTGTTTCAGGTCGGCTGTTTCCGCCTGGTGGAGCTCTGTCAGATCATTCAGCTGGTCCTCCAAACGCTCATACCTACCAGGAAATAGAAGAAGAATGGGTTATTCACTCATACCCAACAGGAAATACAAATGTATACACAATGGTGATTGGTCAGTCACCGGAAATTTAGGTACATAGCAACAAGAACCGCTGGAGACAAGCAGAACAAAACAGCCAAATAAACAGCTGTTTTCCCAGCTTGGCATATAGAGGACTAACACCGTCTGTGTACTATACAAGTACAACCTAAGGTGCTGAGCACGCCAGCCATGTTGTTCCTGCTGTTGTAGCTGATACTACCGTGTTTAAATGGAGGTTCCCATTGCTGTGTGTTCTAACCTGTAGCTCACCTCCAGTAACATTCCTACAACATTCCTACAACACTCTGTAATGGGATCCAATTGCTGCCATGTGCCAGTAGAGTTACTGAGCGTAAACACACCTGTATCTTTCCTCCTGTAGCGTCTGGGTGATGAAACCGTAGTCTTTCTTGAACTGGGTCCTGAGTGTCTCCATGTCCTCCTCCAGCTGCCCCTGAGTCTCCCTGATCTCCCTCACCTCCTCCATGGTCAGGTCATGCCTCCCCTGGCCGTCCCCAACCTCCAGGCTCTGTCCAGGAGTCACTGCAGCCCCCAAACCCCCTTCTAGACCCAGGCCAACCCCATGAGCCAAGGTGTTCCCGTTGCTGTCCGCAGACAGGGACGTGCCAGAGGAACACTCGTCGTCGCTTGTGTACTTGGGGGTCGTTGTGGCGGCGGGGGTCGCTGTCTTCCCATCCCCGATGGTGCCGCTCAGGGCCCGCCCAGTGCCTTCACAGCGGAAGGAATTGGGCGTGTCCAGGGAGGTCTTGAGGTGGGCGATGTTGTCGGCACTGCCAAACTTATTCCTGGAGAAGGAGAAGATGAACTTTCATTATCTATCGTCATAGAAACACAGAGGTCAATGAATGATGTCATGATGATTCCATATCCACTGAGACAAGCTGTCTCTTCTGTCTGAGACCCAGAATCAATCCCAGGGGGCTTTGTTAGCTCACACACACAGGTCAATGTATGGTGACCTGATAAACACGCACGCACGCACGCACGCACGCACGCACGCACGCACGCACGCACACACACACACACACACACACACACACACACACACACACACACACACACACACACACACACACACACACACACACACACACACACACACACACACACACACACACACACACACACACACACACACGGTTGAAGCAGCACAGCATCAGTACCTGAGGAGGTTGGCAAAGTCCCGGGGCTTGCTGAAGAAGAATGGCGGTGAGAGTGAGACACCAGGCCCTACAGTCTTGATCTTGTCCGTGGGGTGTCGTCCACTACCGCTGCTCACGTTGCTCATGGTGAGACTCAGCCTGTCCTTGGAGGTCTCCTTGGGACTGCTGTGGTGTTTGGAGCTGGCGTCCTTCTCACTGCTGTCCTTCATCTTCTTATGATACTGCTCCAGCTTCTTCTGCATGTTGGCGATGCTGTGTCACAACACACGTCACAAAAGACTGTATCAAATGCATGGTTGGGTTTGGTTAAAAAGAGGTATCAAGAAGCTGGGGAATGTTTTCAACGTTTCAAGTGTATTGATGTGCTTGTTTCTGCAAGACCACTGTAGCTATTCAACATGCTTCTGACATATAGTTATTTAAGCAATAAGGCCCGAGGAGGTGTGGTATATGACCAATATACCACGGCTAAGGGCTGTTCTTAAGCATGACGCAACGCTGAGTGCCTGGATACAGCCCTTAGCCGTGGTATATTGTTCATATATCACAAACCTCTGAGGTGCCTTATTGCTATTATAAACTGGTTACCAACTTAGTTAGAGCTGTAAAAATAAATGTTTTGTCATACTCGTGGTATACAGTCTGATATACCACAGCTGTCAGCCAATCAGCATTCAGGGCTTGAACGGTCCAGTTTATAATTGGATTTAAAGTGCATTTAACCCCAAGTCACAACAGCACTTCACAACATAAAAACAAGGTTACAGAGAGGTAATATAAAACAGTACCTGTGGGCTGACTTCTGGTTCTTCTTCTCAAACACCTGCTTGATGCGTCCCACCTGCATTTTCACATTTACAGAATTAGACATTCAGCAATAAGACGCTCCTATCCAGAGTGACTTGCTATCAGTGCATTCACCATAGGTAGGTTTAACAAACGCTTATTAAACTTTCTTCAGTACTTCTTCTTCAGCCACTATATTCAGCATAATCAATGCCAGCAAGAAATGAAAAGTGTTAGTCAGGGTAAGAAAAAGTTGAGTTATCCACCTGCTGCTTGTCGGCACTGTTCACCAATTTCAGGTACTCTGCCACATTGTCGTCGCGAGCCTCCTGCTCAATCTTCAACTCCTCAGTCACCTAAAATAACAGAACGAATGTTATTATCCCCATATGGACATTCTGCTATGGCCTTGTGCATGCACTAAGAAATATCAAGATGATCAAGATGAACAAGACAAGACAGTCAAAGAAAAATAATAGTTCAGTCCATGTGTGATTCACTGAGAACTTCCTGATTTACCCGGAGGATCTTCTGCTGCAGGCTGTTGAGTCCGGGGGGCAGGGAGCGGTAGGAGGAGTCTAAGCTGCGGTGGGAGGAGTCTAGGTAGCGTTGGGAGTCTGGGATACCGCTCAGATCCAGATCTAGGTTGTTCTCCGAGCTGCCTCGACACATCGACTCCGGAATGTTCAGGCTGTTCCCTTCGCCACTGCTCCTTTCCGCCTGGAACACAACCACAGAACCTTCAGTCAGACACACTGGGAGGAACACAACCACAGAACCTTCAGTCAGACACACTGGGAGGAACACAACCACAGAACCTTCAGTCAGACACACTGGGAGGAACACAACCACAGAACCTTCAGTCAGACACACTGGGAGGAACACAACCACAGAACCTTCAGTCAGACACACTGGGAGGAACACAACCCAGGAACCTTCAGTCAGACACACTGGGAGGAACACAACCACAGAACCTTCAGTCAGACACACTGGGAGGAACACAACCACAGAACCTTCAGTCAGACACACTGGGAGGAACACAACCACAGAACCTTCCGTCAGACACACTGGGAGGAACACAACCACAGAACCTTCCGTCAGACACTGGAAGGAACACAACCACAGAACCTTCAGTCAGACACACTGGGAGGAACACAACCACAGAACCTTCAGTCAGAGACACTGGGAGGAACACAACCACAGAACCTTCCGTCAGACACTGGAAGGAACACAACCACAGAACCTTCCGTCAGACACACTGGGAGGAACACAACCACAGAACCTTCAGTCAGACACTGGGAGGAACACAACCACAGAACCTTCCGTCAGACACACTGGGAGGAACACAACCACAGAACCTTCCGTCAGACACACTGGGAGGAACACAACCACAGAACCTTCCGTCAGACACTGGAAGGAACACAACCACAGAACCTTCCGTCAGACACTGGAAGGAACACAACCACAGAACCTTCCGTCAGACACACTGGGAGGAACACAACCACAGAACCTTCCGTCAGACACACTGGGAGGAACACAACCACAGAACCTTCCGTCAGACACACTGGGAGGAACACAACCACAGAACCTTCCGTCAGACACACTGGGAGGAACACAACCACAGAACCTTCAGTCAGACACTGGAAGGAACACAACCACAGAACCTTCAGTCAGACAGACACTGGAAGGAACACAACCACAGAACCTTCAGTCAGACACTGGAAGGAACACAACCACAGAACCTTCCGTCAGACAGACACTGGAAGGAACACAACCACAGAACCTTCCGTCAGACACACTGGGAGGAACACAACCACAGAACCTTCAGTCAGACACTGGAAGGAACACAACCACAGAACCTTCAGTCAGACACTGGAAGGAACACAACCACAGAACCTTCCGTCAGACACACTGGGAGGAACACAACCACAGAACCTTCCGTCAGACACTGGAAGGAACACAACCACAGAACCTTCCGTCAGACAGACACTGGAAGGAACACAACCACAGAACCTTCAGTCAGACACTGGAAGGAACACAACCACAGAACCTTCAGTCAGACAGACACTGGAAGGAACACAACCACAGAACCTTCCGTCAGACAGACACTGGAAGGAACACAACCACAGAACCTTCCGTCAGACACTGGAAGGAACACAACCACAGAACCTTCAATCAGACAGACACTGGAAGGAACACAACCACAGAACCTTCCGTCAGACACTGGAAGGAACACAACCACAGAACCTTCCGTCAGAGACACTGGAAGGAACACAACCACAGAACCTTCCGTCAGACACTGGAAGGAACACAACCACAGAACCTTCCGTCAGACACTGGAAGGAACACAACCACAGAACCTTCCGTCAGACAGACACTGGAAGGAACACAACCACAGAACCTTCCGTCAGACACTGGAAGGAGCACAACCACAGAACCTTCCATCAGACACTGGAAGGAACACAACCACAGAACCTTCCGTCAGACACTGGAAGGAACACAACCACAGAACCTTCCGTCAGACACTGGAAGGAACACAACCACAGAACCTTCCGTCAGACACTGGAAGGAACACAACCACAGAACCTTCCGTCAGACACTGGAAGGAACACAACCACAGAACCTTCAGTCAGACAGACACTGGAAGGAACACAACCACAGAACCTTCAGTCAGAGACACTGGGAGGAACACAACCACAGAACCTTCAGTCAGAGACACTGGAAGGAACAGAACAATAGAACCTTCAGTCAGAGACACTGGAAGGAACAGAACAATAGAACCTTCAGTCAGAGACACCGGAAGGAACAGAACAATAGAACCTTCAGTCAGAGACACTGGAAGGAACAGAACCACAGAACCTTCAGTCAGAGACACTGGAAGGAACAGAACAATATAACCTTCAGTCAGAGACACTGGAAGGAACAGAACCACAGAACCTTCAGTCAGAGACACTGGAAGGAACAGAACAATAGAACCTTCAGTCAGACAGACACTGGAAGGAACACAACCACAGAACCTTCAGTCAGAGACACTGGAAGGAACACAACCACAGAACCTTCAGTCAGACAGACACTGGAAGGAACAGAACAATATAACCTTCAGTCAGAGACACTGGAAGGAACATAACAATAGAACCTTCAGTCAGAGACACTGGAAGGAACAGAACAATAGAACCTTCAGTCAGAGACACTGGAAGGAACACAAGCACAGAACCTTCAGTCCGACAGACACTGGAAGGAACAGAACAATAGAACCTTCAGTCAGAGACACTGGAAGGAACAGAACAATAGAACCTTCAGTCAGAGACACTGGAAGGAACAGAACAATAGAACCTTCAGTCAGAGACACTGGAAGGAACAGAACAATAGAACCTTCAGTCAGAGACACTGGAAGGAACAGAACAATAGAACCTTCAGTCAGAGACACTGGAAGGAACAGAACCACAGAACCTTCAGTCAGAGACACTGGAAGGAACAGAACCACAGAACCTTCAGTCAGAGACACTGGAAGGAACACAACCACAGAACCTTCAGTCAGACAGACACTGGAAGGAACACAACCACAGAACCTTCAGTCAGAGACACTGGAAGGAACACAACCACAGAACCTTCAGTCAGAGACACTGGAAGGAACACAACCACAGAACCTTCAGTCAGAGACACTGGAAGGAACAGAACAATAGAACCTTCAGTCAGACAGACACTGGAAGGAACACAACCACAGAACCTTCAGTCAGACAGACACTGAAAGGAACAGAACCACAGAACCTTCAGTCAGAGACACTGGAAGGAACAGAACAATAGAACCTTCAGTCAGACAGACACTGGAAGGAACACAACCACAGAACCTTCAGTCAGACAGACACTGAAAGGAACAGAACCACAGAACCTTCAGTCAGAGACACCGGAAGGAACACAACCACAGAACCTTCAGTCAGACAGACACTGGAAGGAACACAACCACAGAACCTTCAGTCAGAGACACTGGAAGGAACACAACCACAGAACCTTCAGTCAGAGACACTGGAAGGAACAGAACCACAGAACCTTCAGTCAGAGACACTGGAAGGAACAGAACCACAGAACCTTCAGTCAGACAGACACTGGAAGGAACAGAACCACAGAACCTTCAGTCAGAGACACTGGAAGGAACAGAACCACAGAACCTTCAGTCAGACAGACACTGAAAGGAACAGAACAATAGAACCTTCAGTCAGAGACACTGGAAGGAACACAACCACAGAACCTTCAGTCAGAGACACTGGAAGGAACAGAACAATAGAACCTTCAGTCAGAGACACTGGAAGGAACAGAACCACAGAACCTTCAGTCAGAGACACTGGAAGGAACAGAACCACAGAACCTTCAGTCAGACAGACACTGGAAGGAACAGAACCACAGAACCTTCAGTCAGAGACACTGGAAGGAACAGTACCACAGAACCTTCAGTCAGACAGACACTGGAAGGAACAGAACAATAGAACCTTCAGTCAGAGACACTGGAAGGAACAGAACCACAGAACCTTCAGTCAGAGACACTGGAAGGAACAGAACCACAGAACCTTCAGTCAGACAGACACTGGAAGGAACAGAACCACAGAACCTTCAGTCAGAGACACTGGAAGGAACAGAACCACAGAACCTTCAGTCAGACAGACACTGGAAGGAACAGAACAATAGAACCTTCAGTCAGACAGACACTGGAAGGAACAGAACCACAGAACCTTCAGTCAGAGACACTGGAAGGAACAGAACCACAGAACCTTCAGTCAGAGACACTGGAAGGAACACAACCACAGAACCTTCAGTCAGAGACACTGGAAGGAACAGAACCACAGAACCTTCAGTCAGACAGACACTGGAAGGAACAGAACCACAGAACCTTCAGTCAGAGACACTGGAAGGAACAGTACCACAGAACCTTCAGTCAGACAGACACTGAAAGGAACATAACAATAGAACCTTCAGTCAGAGACACTGGAAGGAACATAACAATAGAACCTTCAGTCAGAGACACTGGAAGGAACAGAACAATAGAACCTTCAGTCAGAGACACTGGAAGGAACAGAACCACAGAACCTTCAGTCAGACAGACACTGGAAGGAACAGAACAATAGAACCTTCAGTCAGAGACACTGGAAGGAACAGAACCACAGAACCTTCAGTCAGAGACACTGGAAGGAACACAACCACAGAACCTTCAGTCAGACAGACACTGGAAGGAACAGAACAATAGAACCTTCAGTCAGAGACACTGGAAGGAACAGAACAATAGAACCTTCAGTCAGAGACACTGGAAGGAACAGAACCACAGAACCTGCAGTCAGAGACACTGGAAGGAACAGAACAATAGAACCTTCAGTCAGAGACACTGGAAGGAACAGAACCACAGAACCTTCAGTCAGAGACACTGGAAGGAACAGAACCACATCTTTATTTATCCATTTGTTTTATTTATTTAACTAGCAAGTCAGTTAAGAACAAATTCTTATTTACAATACTGGCCTACCGGGGAACAACAACAGATTTTTTTACCTTGTCAGCTTAGGGATTCAAACCAGCAACCTTTCAGTTACTGGCCCAATGCTCTAACCACTAGGCTACCTGCCACCCCAACAGTGACAATGGTGTCACAGTACCCAGTCCCACCACACAATGGATTTACTAACACTTTACATAAAGTGAAAGGGGGATACCTAGTCAGTTGTATAGGGAAAGGGGGATACCTAGTCAGTTGTATAGGGAAAGGGGGATACCTAGTCAGTTGTATAGGGAAAGGGGGATACCTAGTCAGTTGTATAGGGAAAGGGGGATACCTAGTCAGTTGTATAGGGAAAGGGGGATACCTAGTCAGTTGTATAGGGAAAGGGGGATACCTAGTCAGTTGTATAGGGAAAGGGGGATACCTAGTCAGTTGTATAGGGAAAAGGGGATACCTAGTCAGTTGTATTGGGAAAGGGGGATACCTAGTCAGTTGTATAGGGAAAGGGGGATACCTAGTCAGTTGTATAGGGAAAGGGGGATACCTAGTCAGTTGTATAGGGAAAGGGGGATACCTAGTCAGTTGTATAGGGAAAGGGGGATACCTAGTCAGTTGTATAGGGAAAGGGGGATACCTAGTCAGTTGTATAGGGAAAAGGGGATACCTAGTCAGTTGTATAGGGAAAGGGGGATACCTAGTCAGTTGTATAGGGAAAGGGGGATACCTAGTCAGTTGTATAGGGAAAGGGGGATACCTAGTCAGTTGTACAACTGAATTCCTTCAACTGAAATGTGTGTTCCACATTTAACCCAACTCCTCTGAATCAGAGAGGTGCTGGGGGGGGGGGGCTGCCTTAAATCGACATCCACGGCGCCCGGGGAACAGTGGGTTAATTACCTTCCTCAGGGGCAGAACAACACATTTTACCTTGTCAGCTCGGGGATTCGATCCAGCAACCTTTCGGTTCCTGGCCCAACGCTCTAACCACTAGGTTACCATACTTAATAAAGGACTCATAAAGGGTGTGTAAGTAGTTTATAAACTGGTAATCATTAGCTTATATATCATTTATGGACCTGCTTAAACTACAGAACCGCAAGTCAATCAGACACTCAGAGAAATGGATTTCAAAACCAAAAGGATGTTTACTGGGAATGAGAAACTGTCTGACTCATGAAGCCAACTAAGTCACAGAGAGCTGTGGAGGCCAGCTGGCCAACATCTAGACAATAATACAATGTCCCATTCAATCCCCTGACTGACGAGACACACTCCCCTGGAAAGCATGAACATATCTAGATTGACACAGAGGCTATTCCAAATATGTGTTCCAAATACCTACTTTTCTGTGTGTGTGTGTGTGTGTGTGTGTGTGTGTGTGTGTGTGTGTGTGTGTGTGTGTGTGTGTGTGTGTGTGTGTGTGTGTGTGTGTGTGTGTGTGTGTGTGTGTGTGTGTAAATCCCTTATTTGTCACGTCTATTATATTTTGGGACCCAGCTCCTAATTTCTTTACGCTGTGGCAGGATGATGGCCATATTATGAGTAATGATTATGAGAAATGGAGCCCATACATCTAGGTCAAAGATAATGACAGAGCAACACACACACACACACCCCCAGCGACACAGTCAGAAAATCCCCCTACTGTACTAGACAGTAAGCCATGGGTTTTACTGTGCTGATGCACCACTCTCCTATGACATCAACATGTTTCTCATGAATGCACCACACTCAGAAAATCTCTACTAGCAAGTAGCTAGTCATTGGTTTCACTATAATGCACCATTTTCCCATGACAACTACACAATGTACTTATCTTCCTATGACAACTACACAATGTACTTATCTTCCTATGACAACTACACAATGTACTTATTTTCCTATGACGACTACACAATGTACTTATTTTCCTATGACAACTACACAATGTACTTATTTTCCTATGACAACTACACAATGTACTTATCTTCCTATGACAACTACACAATGTACTTATCTTCCTATGACAACTACACAATGTACTTATTTTCCTATGACATCAACTGATTGTTATTATTTCTCTACGGCAATCATGTCAACTCATACTTTTCAAGTTCCTATGGAATCAACACATACAATTCCCCTCCCTATTAGGACTAGTAAGTGTTTTTCATTTGTTTTTACTGTAATGCACCATTTTCCTATGGTATCAACACACTCTTAACATGCCGATACAGTTTTGTATTTTAGGGAAGTGAAACAGCGTTACTAATCTGATATTTACATACCATGCTGACACCGGCAACTTAGAGATAGAATCTACACCACAACTGACTAGAAACAAACATAGGCCTTACATTTAAGAAATCGCTCAAATCGCTCAATTAATATTGGTTGGGATTAGGGTTTCTGTTGCAATGTGGTGTTCACGTGGCCTTCACTAAAGTACGGCCTGCTACAGAGCTAATCAAGATGAAGTGGACAAACCGTTGAGTGAGAATATTACATGATGTGTAAATATTAAACTTCATAATTACGAGAAGAAAAACAAAGCTGTAACACGTCTGTAAGTGTTTTAATATTTTATAAGATTGAGGTGACAGGGCTGAAACCATAGCAACCACAGTACGTTCTAATTAAGAGAAAAGACAAACACACCACCAACAAGCTGCTAAATCTTTATCAGTGTAGGTTCACAAAAAGCATGTACTGTTAGCCTAACCTTTTGCAACACTGATTATGACGGCAATGTGAGGTGAACACAGACATCATAAAACATACGACTGTAGGAGAAATGTTGTAACTTAACCCCTCGATCAATGTACAAATGACCCTCTATGCCCTTTATAATGCACTACTTTCACCAGGACCCAAAGGAAGTAGAGCACTGCAAAGGGCATAGGGTGTCATTTGGGACAACTCAATGTGAGGACAGACAGAACAACAACACAGCCTTATCCTTGATCAATGAACTGTCACACAGTTGGCTGGTTCTCAGACCAGCACTTAGGCTAACAACCACTAAACGCGTGGTTTTGGGTGTGTGTGTGTGTGTGTGTGTGTGCGTGCGTGCGTGCGTGCGTGCGTGTGTGGGTGTGGGTGTGTGGTGGCCCAACCAGACTTACCAGTCCTTCACTACTATTTAACATTTCAGCACATTATAAGTTACATGACAGCTACCTGCCTCATGACTGTCTGTCAGGTGAAACCTTGAGAAGGTACGGGTTACACAAACAGACTGGTTGTTTTGACACACACACACACACACTCACTAACACAAACAAAAAGACACACACACACACACACACACTCACTAACACAAACAAAAAGACACACACACGCACGCACACACGCACGCACGCACGCACGCACACACACACACACACACACACACACACACACACACAAAGAGAGAGACACTCACTAACACAAACAAAAAGACACACACACACACACACAAAGAGAGAGACACTCACTAACACACACAAAAAGACAAACACACACACACACAACCACACACACACACACACACACACACACACAAAGAGAGAGACACTCACTAACACACACAAAAAGACACACACACACACACAACCACACACAACCACACACAACCACACACACACACACAACCACACACACACACACACACACACACACACACACACACACACACACACACACACACACACACACACACACACACACACACACACTCACACACACACACACACACACACACACACACAGTCACATTCAGCTCAACACTTCTTCTTTTCATTCCTGTCACTGTCAGTATTTTGGTATGTTATAAAACTGTATCAAGCTCTTGGTAGCCTATATTTAGTAACACCAAATTGCTGTAACTCTGAAATGTGTGTTCATACAACATTTATACTGCCACCCAAGGGTTAGATGTGTTTTATAAGGCCACAACAAAGGCATACTAATATAAAAATTACTCAAGTCATCATTCACCAATCAGTTACTATCGGGCAAAACATAACCCAAAACACAACCCAAAACACAACCCAAAACATAACCCAATACACAACCCAAAACATAACCCAAAACACAACCCAAAACACAACCCAAAACACAACCCAAAACACAACCCAAAACACAACCCAATACACAACCGAAACCAACTGCAAATGCATTCAAGTCACAAACTTGATGTAGTCATTACATGCAAGAAATACGTGGAGGGGAAAAAATCTACTTTTGACTACTTTGATAAACCATTTGTGCAAATACACATGGGGAAATAGATACACTATATATACAAATGTATGTGGACATCCCTTCAAATAAGTGGATTCAGCTATTTCAGCCACAACCGTTGCTGACATGTGTATAAAATCGAGCACACAGACATGCAATCTCCATCAACAAACATTGGCAGTAGAATGGCCTTACTGAAGATCTCAGTGACTTTCAACATGGCA
This sequence comes from Salvelinus fontinalis, assembly GCF_029448725.1. NCBI lineage: Eukaryota > Metazoa > Chordata > Actinopteri > Salmoniformes > Salmonidae > Salvelinus > Salvelinus fontinalis. The sequence continues at coordinate 8,029,620 of NC_074673.1, forward strand.
TCGTCATAGGACGCCACCTTTTCAACAAGTCAGTTCGTCACATTTCTGCCCTGCTAGAGCTTTCTCGGTCAACTGTAAGTGCTGTTATTGTGAAGTGGAAACGTCTATGAGCAACAATGGCTCAGCCGCAGAGTGGTAGGCCACACAAGCTCACAGAATGGGACCTCCGAGTGATGAAGTGCTTAGTGTGTTTAAATTGTCTGTTCTCGGTTGTCAGCACAAAAACTGTTCGTCAGGAGCTTCATGAAATTGGTTTCCATGGCCAAGCAGCCGCACACAGCCTAAGATCACCATGTGCAATGCCAAGCATCGGTTTGAGTGGTGTAACGCTCGCCGCCATTAGACACTGGAGCAGTGGAAACTCGTTCTCTGGAGTGATGAATCACGCTTCACCGTCTGGCAGTCTGATGGACGAATCTGGGTTTGGCGGATGCCAGGAGAACACTACCTGCCCCAATGCATAGTGCAAACTGTAAAGGTTGGTGGAGGAGCAATAATGGTCTGGGGCTGTTTTTCATGGTTTGTGCTAGACCCCTCAGTTTCAGTGAAGGGAATTCTTAACGCTACAGCATACAATGACATTCTAGACGATTCTGTGCTTCCAAATTTGTGGGAAAAGTTTGAGGAAGTCAATTTCCAGTTTCAGCATGACAATGCCCCCGTGCACAAAGCTAGGTCCATACAGAAATGGTTTATCAAGATCAGTGTGAAAGAACTTGACTGGCTTGCACAGAGCCCTGACCTCAACCCCATCAAACACATTTGGGATGAATTGGAACGCCGACTGCGAGCCAGGCATAATCACCCAACATCAGTGTCCGACCTCACTAATGCTCTTGTGGCTGAATGGAAGCAAGTCCCCGCAGCAATGTTCCAACATCTAGTGGAAAGCCTTCCCAGAAGAGTGGAGGCTGTTATAGCAGCAAAGACCCATAATTTTGGAATGAGATGTTCGACGAGCAGGTGTCCACACATAACTGTACCACCTATCACACTTTCACAAAAAACATGAAGACATGGCTAAAGGTCAATCAGATTTGTGAACATAATCCCTAGCTGTGTATTGCCGCTTTCCATGTTGTCTGTTGTCTGTAGCTTGTGAGGTGTGGAAACACTTGGTTGCTTTTATGGATTTTGTCTTGTTGCTTTTTGTTCTATGTTGCTCTGTCTGTATGCTATGTCTTGCTTGTCCTATGATGCTCTGTGTGTGCACACTGCTCAATGATTGTCTGTATTGTAATTGTTTTTAATAACCTGCCCAGGGACTGCGGTTGAAAATTAGCCGGCTGGCTAAAACCGGCACTTTTACTGAAACGTTGATTAATGTGCACTGTCCCTGTAAAAATAAAATAAACTCAAACATACTTTTGGTCATGTACTGTACATATAGTGCTTTCATTTCTAAACGGTAAAATAGATATGTATGAAAATACCCATGAATAAAAGGTGACACTCTGTACTGTCGCCTCACATGAAACATTTGATCTCAAAGCCAAAATGCTGGAGTTTAGAGCGACATTGAACATTTTAGCTTCATTGTCCAAATACACTGAGTGTACAAAACAGTAGGAACACCTACGCTTCCATGACAGACTGACCAGGTGAATCCTTATTGATGTCACCGTTTAAATCTACTTCAGTCAGGGTAGATGATTGAGTGTAGGGGAGGATTATTTTTTTTAAAGTCTTGAGACAATTGAGACATGGCTTGTGTGTGTGCCATTCAGAGGGTGAATGGGCAAGACAAAATATTTAAATGCCTTTGAACAGGGTATGGTAGTAGGTGCCAGGAGCACCGGTTTGAGTGTGTCAAGAACTGCAACGCTGCTGGGTTTTTCACACTCAACCGTTTCCTGTGTGCATCAAGAATGGTCCACCACCTAATGGACATCCAGCCAACTTGACACAACTTGGGAAGAATTGGAGTCAACATGGGCCAGCATCCCTGTGGAACGCTTTCCATACCTTGTAGAGTCCATGACCCGACCAATTGAGGCTGTTCCGAGGGCAAAAGGGGGAGCAACTCAATATTAGGAAGGTGTTCCTAATGTTTTGAAGTTACTATTTTTCTGTCTATCGTAGCATGTAGCTACTGTATCTGTCATTCTATCGTAGCATGTAGCTACTGTATCTGTCATTCTATCGTAGCAGGTAGCTATTGTATCTGTCTATCGTAGCATGTAGCTACTTTATCTGTCATTCTATCGTAGCAGGTAGCTACTTTATCTGTCTATCGTAGCATGTAGCTACTGTATCTGTCTATCGTAGCATGTAGCTACTGTATCTGTCATTCTATCGTAGCATATAGCTTTATATTTTTTATTTAACCTTTATTTAACTAGGCAAGTCAGTTAAGACCTAAGACAACAACATAGCAAGGCAGCAACACATGACACACAGTATTAGGGAAGATCTGTCTTGCCGAAAAAGGTTATAACCAGAAAGGTTAACATCAGTATTCAAAACACTCTTCCTTAACCACGTCTCAATAATAACCAACACATCTGGATTGGAGCTGTGAACCCACACTTTCAATTGTTCCATTTTAAGTAATAAGCTTCTAGTGTTAACGTGCAGAAAACCCAGGATTTTACGGGAGCAGAAATCAGTGAAACAGATATCAGAGCATAAGTCAGATTTGGGGCTAGCAACAGTAGATGGGCCAGGGTGTACATGCACACTTCCAGATATCATCAACAGTAAAACAATCAAAGCACGGCAGAGGACAGGGAGAGCTCTGCAGTGCTGATTTATGACATCTGAATGTGCACCAGATGGCAACAAGATCATATTGTACAGTAATTTCATCAGGTAACATGAATACAAAGCCGGCGAGAGGTGGTTAGAATAGGATGGGAGGCCAAAAGTCTGTGTAACCAATAGAGAGTCAGAGTCCCGAGTGTGGGAACAAACAGTCTGTCCCACGGTTGGGTAAAGAAAGTTTCTAGTCAACAAAGTATGAAGGAGTCATGAGGAAAAATGCACAAGAATGTAATATATAATGACTTGAGGCTAGCCATTGTAAGTTCAGAGTCACTCGCCCCAACAGTGTGTGTGTGCTGGAGGCGAGCGAAAGCTCGGGAGAGAGGGGGGAGTGTGGTGGATGTACCTGTACCAGACAGGGGGAGACAGGCCAGGGCAGACGGTGAACAGATCGCCAGGTGGAATCCAAGCAGCAGTGCAGCAGGCAACGGGAGTAGGTGTCACAACCACTTGGAAGAAGCTTTTATTTCTGGAGTCAGATTTTTTGTAGAAAATGCAGGTAAATGGTCTTTGAACAGCAGGAGGGGGCTTCAGAGGACTCTTCAAAGACTCCTGACACTTGTTGGGCTCAAAGGCCTTGTACTTCACACCTTAGTGCTAATTGAATTTGTATCTGGTCTGTCCTTGCAAGCCTCGGGGCCTTAACTCAGCATTCAGTCCCCATAAAATAAAACATAACATTGTAATGTACTTTATTTCTATTTTCAATTTTTCTTCTTGGCTTACAAAATAGCATCAGACCAAACACTACTCACTCAGTTCCAGGATGGATGCTAGCTAGTAGCTACCTGCTACGTACCCTCTGTCCTCAGGTCTCAGGTTTGCTAGAGCACCCTCTGTATATCTTGGAAAAAGAAAACCTTGGAAGCAGTAATCTCTCTGGTTAATTTTGGTCAAAATTAGGTTGTAGGTTTGGAGATTTGATCTGATATGAAGGCCATGCTGTGGAGGGTAGCATCCTGCATATGTACCCGCCGAAAAATCCAAGTTGATCTAACTCCAGATCTATCCTTTTGTAAAAAAAAAAATGTAAAAAATGTGAGAGCTCACATTAAGCTGTGTCTCTCTCTCTGAGGGGGGCGTGTCTCTCTGTAGCTACTGTATCTGTCATTCTATCGTAGCAGGTAGCTACTGTATCTGTCATTCTATCGTAGCAGGTAGCTACTGGATCTGTAATTCTATCGTAGCAGGTAGCTACTGTATCTGTCATTCTATCGTAGCAGGTAGCTACTGGATCTGTAATTCTATCGTAGCAGGTAGCTACTGTATCTGTCATTCTATCGTAGCAGGTAGCTACTGTATCTGTCATTCTATCGTAGCATGTAGCTACTGTATCTGTCATTCTATCGTAGCATGTAGCTACTGTATCTGTCATTCTATCGTAGCATGTAGCTACTGTATCTGTCATTCTATCGTAGCAGGTAGCTACTGTATCTGTCATTCTATCGTAGCATGTAGCTACTGTATCTGTCATTCTATCGTAGCAGGTAGCTACTGTATCTGTAATTCTATCGTAGCAGGTAGCTACTGTATCTGTCATTCTACCGTAGCATGTAGCTACTGTATCTGTCATTCTATCGTAGCTACTGTATCTGTCATTCTATCGTAGCAGGTAGCTACTATATATCTTCCTATCGTAGCATGTAGCTACTGTATCTGTCATTCTATCTTAGCATGTAGCTACTGTATCTGTCATTCTATCGTAGCATGTAGCTACTGTATCTGTCATTCTATCGTAGCATGTAGCTACTGTATCTGTCATTCTATCGTAGCAGGTAGCTACTGTATCTGTCATTCTATCGTAGCATGTAGCTACTGTATCTGTCATTCTATCGTAGCAGGTAGCTACTGTATCTGTAATTCTATCGTAGCAGGTAGCTACTGTATCTGTCATTCTACCGTAGCATGTAGCTACTGTATCTGTCATTCTATCGTAGCTACTGTATCTGTCATTCTATCGTAGCAGGTAGCTACTATATATCTTCCTATCGTAGCATGTAGCTACTGTATCTGTCATTCTATCTTAGCATGTAGCTACTGTATCTGTCATTCTATCGTAGCATGTAGCTACTGTATCTGTCATTCTATCGTAGCATGTAGCTACTGTATCTGTCATTCTATCGTAGCAGGTAGCTACTGTATCTGTCGTTCTGGGGCGGACAAGGTACAAATCTGTCGTTCTGCCCCTGAACAAGGCAGTTAACCCACTGTTCCTAGGCCGTCATTGAAATTAAGAATTTCTTCTTAACTGACTTGCCTAGTTAAATAAAGGTTAAAAAAACGAAAATAATAAATTCTATCGTAGCATTTAGCTACTGTATATCTGCCTATCGTAGCACAGTATAATATGTAGAAAAACTGGAGAACAGACAACCACAGCTATGTCCGTCTCTCTCTCCAGCCTTCCTCTCTCAACATCTCCCTCTCCATCGCTTTCTCCAACCTCTCACTGTGTGTCAAAGCCTCGCTAAACAGAAACCTCTTTCTCTGCAGAGAACAACCCATTGTCCAGCCTCTGGCCCGGGATTTGGACTGCGGTCCAACGGACCACCTAATGCATATGGATCCTCTGTGCTGAATCAGTCATTCAGTGTCCTGAATCCTGTGAGTGTCCTGAATCCTGTGAGTGTCCTGAATCCCTGGGAGGGACGAGTTTAATCTTATTATAATATCTAAGATGGCGCCTATGTGACAACTCCAACAAAACACTGTATTTTAAATCCTTCGGAAACTCAAAATGGTCCACTCAGTCAGACTCCGAGAGAGAAGCTGGTCAAGTCCTCTCTGATGAGGAATTGCAGAGAAGTGTGTGTGTGTGTGTGTGTGTGTGTGTGTGTGTGTGTGTGTGTGTGTGTGTGTGTGTGTGTGTGTGTGTGTGTGTGTGTGTGTGTGTGTGTGTGTGTGTGTGTGTGTGTGTGTGTGTGTGTGTGTCAGTCTGGTCCGATTACAAGAGGTGCATTTGAGTTCAGAGAGCAACACAAACACTTGTCTGTGTCAGCCTCAGAGTTACCCAGAACGCATTGCATGTTGGTCTGACTCTGGCACCACTGGAAAATGCTTGAGGCAACATTTCTTTGATTTCATGCCTTTGGTTCGAAACAAATCGTTTTGGCTATTTTAGGTTTATATTAAAGCTGCTAATGGGGTTAAAGTACTGAAAGGTGCTATGATACGGAACATAGAAACAGACATAGATTAATTGAAGGGAGAGGTTTGGTACTCGGATGACTGCTATATTGACGACGCTTGACTCGACACTAATGGTATAGCCTGCAGCTGAGGCAAAGCCCGACACGACCGGGTCAGAAAGAATAATAGAAAGAATAAAATAAATAATAATTTAAAAAACGAAATGAGTACATTGACATTTACTGAGCACTTGCTCCTTGTCACGCTAGAACTTATGCTGCTGTTCATCTCACGTGTCTACTTTCCGTTTTACAATCTGTACTTTTCCCTGGATGAGAGGCTCTTCTAACTGAATCAAAGCTCATAAGAAAGTGCACCAACTGTACTTTCAAGTTGCCGTGGGGACGCCCTAATTTTCACTTGAGCTGTGCGTGCATATAGCCTATACCAGGGTTAGTCAACTCTTACCCAACAAGGTCCGGAGACTGCTGCTTTTCTGTTCTACCTAATAATTAATTGCACACCTGGTGTCCCAGGTCTAAAGCAGTCCCTGATTAGATGGGAACAATGAAGAAATGCAGTGAAACTGGCTCTCGAGGTCCAGAGTTGAGTTTGAGGGGCCTATACTCTTGAGGAGGCAGAGGCCAGAGGGAGAGGAGGGGGGTGTGGAGTGGGGTTCATATGGGCAGGTGCCCCCGGACTGAGGACTCCTGGCCCAACAAACAGAGAGGAGTGGAAAGAGGATTCGGAAAAAGGAGAAATTATGGGGGCGTGCAATGTTTGGGTCTCACAGGGCCATTTCCACTGCAGAGATTTACACCGGTGCTTGGCCTAAAAAGTGTCAGACATTTGTGTTACCGTGGCTGAGGCAGGGGCTGGCCAGAGAGGACGCTACTCTAACCCTGTCTGCTCTAGCACGAGGGCTCTAGATTCATAGTGTTTAGCAGGCAATGGTGTCTTCAATATGTCATGTTAGGTAGGTGTATAATTTATTAGCTGGAGGGTGTGGCAACAACAAACTCAACCTGCCTGGTGACACACACACACACACACACACACACACACACGCACACACACACGCACACACACACGCCAATCTGAGTCATCTATCCTGAGTTCTTCAGTTTAGTGGGTCAGTCAAAAGAGATTGACAACCAACGCCAACTCAACACAACCCACCCCAACACAACTCAATCCACCCAAACACACCCCAACACAACCCACCCCAACTCAACACAACCCACCCCAATCCAACCCACCCCAACACAACTCAATTCCCCCCAACACAACTCAATCCACCCAAACACACCCCAACACAACCCACGCCAACTCAACATAACCCACGCCAACACAACTCAATCCACTCAAACACAACACAACCCCCTGCAACTCAACACAACACAACCCAATCCAACCCAACCCACCGCAACTCAACTCAACCCACCCCAACACAACTCAACCCACCCCAACACAACTCAACCCACCCCAACTCAACCCACCCCAACACAACTCAACCCACCCCAACTCAACCCACCCCAACACAACACAACTCAACCCACCCCAACACAACTCAACCCACCCCAAATCAACCCACCCCAACTCAACCCATCCCAACCCAACCCCACCCAACACAACAACACCCAACAACACCCAACACAACCCAACCCAACCCTCCCCAACCCAACCCTCCCCAACCCAACACAACACAACCCCACCCAACCCCCACCCCAACCCAACCCCACCCAACACAACACAACCCGACACAAACCTCCCCAACCCACCCCATCACACATCATCATCCAGGCCCAAGGAGGTATATCTTCAAATCAAATGTATACAACAGGTGTAGACCTTACAGTGAAATGCTTACTTACAAGCCCTTAACCAACAATACAGTTTTAATACAAATAAGAGTTAAACTAAAGTAAAAAATAAAAAAGTTACACAATAAAATAACAAGGCTATACAGTGCCTTGCAAAAGTATTCATCCCCCTTGCATTTTTCCTATTTTGTTGCATTACAACCTGTAATTTAAAACTTGTTATGGCTTGGGGGCAGTATTTCGACATCTGGATGAGAAGCGTGCCCAAAGTAAACTGCCTGTTACTCAGGCACAGAAGCTAGGATATGCATATCATTGGTAGATTTGGATAGGAAACAGACTAACGTTTCCAAAACTGTTAAAATAATGTCTGTGAGTATAGCAGAACTGATATGGCAGGTGAAAACCTGAGGAAAATCCAACCAGATATATTTTGGTATATTTTTGATGTGTGTAGTTTTCAATTGAATGCATATACAGTATGTAATGGGTTAGGACCCAGATTGCAGTTCCTATGGCTTCCACTAGATGTCAACAGTCTTTAGACATTGTTTCAGGCTTGTTTTCTGAAAAATTAGGAAGAATGAGACCATTTTGTAAGTGGACTGTAGAATGAAGCGGAGCTGGTTTGCGCACGTGACCGATTGTGCACCCTTTGTTCATTTTCCTTTCTATTGAAGACGCTATTGTCCAGTTGAAATATTATTGATTATTTAGACAATAGACAACCTGAGGATTAGTTATAAACATCGTTTGACATGTTTCGACGAACTTTACCGGTACTATTAGGATGTATTCGTCTGCATGTTGCGACCACCAGTGGAATACTGAACAAAACGCGCCAACAAAACAGAGTTTTTGGGACATGAAGAGGAACTTTATCGAACAAAACAAACATTTATTGTGTAACAGGGACTCTTGTGACTGCAACCAGATGAAGATCATCAAAGGTAAGTGATTCATTTTATCGCTATTTCTGACTTTCATGACTCCTCTACTTGGCTTGAAAATGCTTGTATGCTTTTGTAAGCGGGGCGCTGTCCTCAGATAATCGCATGGTATGCTTTCACCGTAAAGCCTTTTTGAAATCTGACACAGCGGCTGGATTAACAAGAAGTTCATCTTTAAGCCGATGTATAACACTTGTATCTTTTATAAATGTTTATTATGAGTATTTCTGTATTTTGAATTTGGCGCTCTGCAATTTCACCGGATGTTGTCGAGGTGGGTCGCTAGCGTTCCGCCTGCACCACTATGATTTATACCTGAAATATGCACATTTTTCTAACAAAACCTATCCTATACAATAAATATGTCATCAGACTGTCATCTGATGAGGTTTTTTCTTGGTTAGTGGCTATCAATATCTTTATTTGGCCGAATTGGTGATAGCTACTGGTGGTGAGAAAAAATGGTGGACAAAGAAAAATGGTGATTTTTGCTAACGTGGTTAGCTAATAGATTTACATATTGTGTCTTCCCTGTAAAACATTTTACAAATCAGAAATGATTGCTGGATTCACAAGAAGTGGATCTTTCATCTGGTATCTTGGACTTGTGATTGAATGATATTTAGATGCTACTATTTAATTGTGACGCTATGCTAGTTATGCTATTCAGCTTTTTTACTGGTGGGGGAGGTGGGGGTGCTCCCGGATCCGGGTTTCTGAGTCGGTAGAAGTTAAATAAAGTCCACCTGTGTGCAATCTAAGTGTCACATGATCTGTCACATGATCTGTCAGCTCAGTATATATACGCCTGTTCTGAAAGGCCCCAGAGTCTGCAACACCACTAAGCAAGGGGCACCACCAAGCAAGCGGCACCATGAAGACCAAGGATCTCTCCAAACAGGTCAGGGACAAAGTTGTGGAGAAGTACAGATCAGGGTTGGGTTATAAAAAAAATATCAGAAACTTTGAACATCTCACGGAGCACCATTAAATCCATTATTAAAAATCGAAAGAATATGGCATCACAACAAAACTGCCAAGTGAGGGCCGCCCACCAAAACTCACGGACCAGGCAAGGAGGGCATTAATCAGAGAGGCAACAAAGAGACCAAAGATAACCCTGAAGGAGCTGCAAAGCTCCACAGTGGAGATTGGAGTATCTGTCCATAGGACCACATTAAGCCATACACTCCACAGAGCTGGGCTTTACAGAAGAGTGGCCAGAAAAAAGCCATTGCTTAAAGAAAAGAATAAGCAAACACGTTTGGTGTTCACCAAAAGGCATGTGGGAGACTCCCCAAACATATGGAAGAAGTAACTCGTCAGATGAGACTAAAATTGAGCTTTTTGGCCATCAAGGAAAACGCTATGTCTGACGCAAACCCAACACCTCATCACCCCGAGAACACCATCCTCAAAGTGAAGCATGGTGGTGGCAGCATCATGCTGTGGGGATGTTTTTCCTCAGCAGGGACTGGGAAACTGGTCCGAATTGAAGGATGGTGCTAAATACAGAGAAATTCTTGAGGGAAACCTGTTTCAGTCTTCCAGAGATTTGAGACTGGGACGGAGGTTCACCTTCCAGCAGGACAATGACCCTAAACATACTGCTAAAGCAACATTCAAGTGGTTTAAGGGGAAACATTTAAAAGTCTTGGAATGGCCTAGTCAAAGCCCAGACCTCAATCCAATTAAGAATCTGTGGTATGACTTAAAGATTGCTGTAAACCAGCGGAACCCATCCAACTTGAATGAGCTGGAGCAGTTTTACCTTGAAGAAAGGGCTAGAATCCCAGTGGCTAGATGTGCCAAGCTTATAGAGACATACCCCAGGAGACTTGCAGCTGTACTTGCTGCAAAAGGTGGCTCTACAAAGCATTGACTTTGAAAGTGAATAGTTATGCACTCTCAAGTTCTGTTTTTTTGTCTTATTTTTTGTTTGTTTCACAATAACAAATATTCTGCATCTTCAAAGTGGTAGGCATGTTGTGTAAATCAAATGATACAAACCCCCAAAAAATCAATTTTAATTCCAGGTTGTAAGGCAACAAAATAGGAAAAATGCCAAGGGGGTGAAGACTTTCACAAGCTACTGTATATACAGGGGGTACCGGTACCAAGTCAATGTGCAGGGGTACGGGTTAGTTGAGGTAATATGTACATGTATGCTACCGTTCAAAAGTTTGGGGTCACTTAGAAATGTCCTTGTTTTTGAAAGAAAAGCAAATGTTTTTGTCCATTAAAATAACATCAAATGGATCAGAAATACAGTGTAGACATTGTTAATGTTGTAAATGACTATTGTAGCTGGAAACGGCTGATTTTTTAAATGGAATATCTACATAGGCGTACGGAGGCCCATTATCAGCAACCATAATTTTTTACTTAAGCCATATGTTTGACACCCCTGATGTAGAACCAACCAACAACACATCCCCTGCCAGACAACTTGTTGTTTGGCCAAGGTCAGAGCCAATAGAGCACTCTGTACTTATAGAACATATTGCTCTAATACCTTGCACTGCGAATCCCTAGAATCAGTGATTTGAGTTTTAATTCAATTTGATATATTAACTAACATTAGGCTCATATGTACACTACGATGGGTGCATTAAGAAGGGCCAGTTATACTGCTGTTATAATCTGCCATAGACTTGGATGGATATCTATACTACAATCTGCCTAAATTTAAACACTTCCAGTTCTTATGCCTGGACGATGGAGTTTAGCACGCCGATTCTAGATTACGACAATGGACGCTCCAAAACTGGAATCAGTCAACAAGCAAAGTTCGAAATATGTTCTACTCTCTTGTGGCTTTGAGTCTCTAGTGCAGGGGTCAGGAACCTTTTTGACTAAGAGAGCCATGAAAGCAAAAAATTCTGAAATTTATTTCAGTGAGAGCCATATAATATATTTTAAAAGTGAATTCAACTAAATGTCAGTATAATAAGCCTCAGAATTTGTCGAAGTGCCGCTTTACATTCGACCGTTTTATCGATGTAATTTTGTCATTGCAAATTAGACACACCGCAGAACCTGCTCTCTCCACAAAGGCGAATTCTTCGGTCCATTCGTCCTGAAATGTACGATACTCGTCATCTTTTTTTCTTTTCGCCATCTTCTTCGTCGAAGGGTTAACTTTGAGCTAATGACCGAGCAGACTGATTCAAAAGGAGGCGTTTACCTGTTTTACCTAGCAACGGCCAACGTAGGCCAGTATCATTTAATTAAAATAATGGAAAATTGCTCCTGCAGCCCTGAACAGGACATGAGCAGTGAAAAATCGATGGATGGATTAAAACAAGTGAGAATAGGCCTCCCGGGTGGCGCAGTGGTCTAGAGCTGCGCCACCAGAGTCTCTGGGTTCGCGCCCAGGCTCTGTCGCAGCCGGCCGCGACCGGGAGGTCCGTGGGGCGACGCACAATTGGCTTGGCGTCGTCCGGGTTAGGGAGGGTTTGGCCGGTAGGGATATCCTTGTCTCATCGCGCTCCAGCGACTCCTGTGGCGGGCCGGGCGCAGTGCGCGCTAACCGAGGGGGCCAGGTGCACGGTGTTTCCTCCGACACATTGGTGCGGCTGGCTTCCGGGTTGGAGGCGCGCTGTGTTAAGAAGCAGTGCGGCTTGGTTGGGTTGTGCTTCGGAGGACGCATGGCTTTCGACCTTCGTCTCTCCCGAGCCCGTACGGGAGTTGTAGCGATGAGACAAGATAGTAATTACTAGCGATTGGATACCACGAAAATTGGGGAGAAAAGGGGATAAATTTTTTTATTTTATTTTAAAAGTGAGAATATTTTGTTTTATCTGAGAGCCAGATGCAATCATCAAAAGAGCCACACCTGGCTCGGGAGCCATAGGTTCCCAACCCCTGCTCTAGTGAAGCGGGTAGAACCCATGTCAAACTTTGCTTGTTGAATTGAATTGCATTTATTTGGGTTAAAACATATACAGCAAGAAGCACACTGTATTCCCAGAGTTTAGCAGTTGTTTCCAAAGTGGTCATTCGATGGTAAATAACTATGAGTTATGTCATAAATAGTGTGAATAAGCCATATACTAAAGAGTATTAAACTGATAAATAAGGGGCGGCCATTTTAACATATTGAGCTGTGTGTGGTTGGGTAGCTAGAGGGGGAAGGACAAAGTTAAACTGATAAATAAGGAACAGACATTTTAACATAATGAGCTGTGTGTGGTTGGGTAGCTAGAGGGGGAAGGACTAAGTTAAACTGATAAATAAGGAACAGACATTTTAACATAATGAGCTGTGTGTGGTTGGGTAGCTAGAGGGGGAAGGACTAAGTTAAACTGATAAATAAGGAACAGACATTTTAACATATTGAGCTGTGTGTGGTTGGGTAGCTAGAGGGGGAAGGATTAAGCCAGATCCACACTGAACCCATTGTACCTCCACAGGGAATGTTTTCGTGAAATACACACACAGACATTTTCTTAAGCAAACAGGAAGCTATGGCCCTTTGTTGTTATAAGGATGTATATTCTGCAAGTCCACACCAATAGACACAATAGAGAGACCTTATCTGTTCTATCATAACAACCTTAATACAAGCACATCATTTTTTGATTCATTACAAGTGGGTAAAGGTAGGACAGGGACTCCTCTCTCTATCTCTATCTCTCTCTCTCTCTCTCTCTCTCTCTCTCTCTCTGAGAACAAAACAGCCCTTCATTTCACACCACTGCAGAGAAGAAGAACACACATTATGAGAGAGAAGAAGGATCCTGTGGTGCTTTATTGGTATTCCTTCCAGGCAGCTGGTCAAAACTGATCCTCATGGAGACAGACACACTCCTCTCCCCTAATGCTAGAGACATCCCTCTAGCTAGCCTCAGTGGAACGAGGGAGAGGGGGAAGGAGAGAGAGAGAGACAGACACACTCCTCTCCCCTGCTGCTAGAGACATCCCTCTAGCTAGCCTCAGTGGAACGAGGGAGAGGGGGAAGGAGAGAGAGAGAGAGACAGACACACTCCTCTCCCCTGCTGCTAGAGACATCCCTCTAGCTAGCCTCAGTGGAACGAGGGAGAGGGGGAAGGAGAGAGAGAGAGACAGACACACTCCTCTCCCCTGCTGCTAGAGACATCCCTCTAGCTAGCCTCAGTGGAACGAGGGAGAGGGGGAAGGAGAGAGAGAGAGACAGACACACTCCTCTCCCCTGCTGCTAGAGACATCCCTCTAGCTAGTCTCAGTGGAACGAGGGAGAGGGGGGAGGAGAGACAGACAGACACACTCCTCTCCCCTGCTGCTAGAGACATCCCTCTAGCTAGCCTCAGTGGAACGAGGGAGAGGGGGGAGGAGAGACAGACAGACACACTCCTCTCCCCTGCTGCTAGAGACATCCTGTTAACTAGCGAAGGGGAAAAAAAATAGATACAGTTACATATCAATATTATTTTGGACAATATTATATTGATATTTTGACTCAAAGTATCAATTTGCTTGGTAGTGTTAGCTCGCGCTAATCGGCTGTACCTGCACCAAGACTGGTATTTGTCATCCTATAGCTTGTCCTCCATTTTCTTTTTTAAATAGTTCGCCAGCATGTTTTCAGCACTTTTATTTCCATTACTTTTATGGCTCTCTTGTCTCTCTGCAGCAGACATATACTGAACAATATGTTTGAAACATGGGACGTGGACTAGACCTAACACACATGGGACGTGGACTAGACCTAACACGCATGGGACGTGGACTAGACCTAACACACATGGACTAGATCTAACACACATGGACTAGACCTAACACACATGGGACGTGGACTAGACCTAAGACACATGGGACGTGGACTAGACCTAACACACATGGGACGTGGACTAGACCTAACACACATGGGACGTGAACTAGACCTAACACACATGGGACGTGGACTAGACCTAACACACATGGGACGTGGACTAGACCTAACACACATGGGACGTGGACTAGACCTAACACACATGGGACGTGGACTATACCTAACACACATGGGACGTGGACTAGACCTAACACGCATGGGACGTGGACTAGACCTAACACATATGGGACGTGGACTAGACCTAACACACATGGACTAGACCTAACACACATGGACTAGACCTAACACACATGGACTAGACCTAACACACATGGACTAGACCTAACACACATGGACTAGACCTAACACACATGGACTAGACCTAACACACATGGGACGTGGACTAGACCTAACACACATGGGACGTGGACTAGACCTAAAACACATGGGATGTGGACTAGACCTAACACACATGGGACGTGGACTAGACCTAACACGCATTGGGACGTAGACCTAACACGCATTGGGATGTGGACTAGACCTAACACACATGGGATGTGGATTAGACCTAACACACATGGGACGTGGACTAGACCTAACACATATGGGACGTGGACTAGACCTAACACACATGGGACGTGGACCTAACACACATGGGACGTGGACTAGACCTAACACACATGGGACGTGGACTAGGCCTAACACACATGGACTAGACCTAACACACATGGACTAGACCTAACACACATGGGACGTGGACTAGGCCTAACACACATGGGACGTGGACTAGACCTAACACACGTGGACTAGACCTAACACACATGGGATGTGGACTAGACCTAACACACATGGGACGTGGACTAGACCTAACACACGTGGACTAGACCTAACACATATGGGACGTGGACTAGGCCTAACACACATGGGACGTGGACTAGACCTAACACACGTGGACTAGACCTAACACACATGGGACGTGGACTAGACCTAACACACATGGGACGTGGACTAGACCTAACACACATGGGACGTGGACTAGGCCTAACACACAGACAGACAACCTGGTTCATTCAGGAACTAATCAATAGCATATTAACAATACATAGGGTGACCTTTCAACACATAACCCTCCCAGAAGCCCTGCTCTCCCCTGTGGACTGACAGAGCACAGAGTGGAATCACTTTTAGACCTAGTTAAATACTGCTATCTCTATTAGACTAAATCAAGTGAAAATACTACTTAAAAGGACTGAACTCAACTTTAAATTGTCTCCTTCATGTCGACAGCATCCTCGTTTTCCAAACTTGCTGGTCTACATATAGGGCCTACATAGTAGTGAAAACAGCAAAACAGTGAGTGGAATTCTACTCTCCTTCAACAACAACAAGGGGAAAAGGGGATGAATGCTGCATTGAGACCAGAAAATCAGGAGTCAACATCCAGCCATGTGTATCATATAGACTAGACCTACTGTAGGCCTCCAGCCATGTGTATCATATAGACTAGACCTACTGTAGACCTCCAGCCATGTGTATCATATAGACTAGACCTACTGTAGGCCTCCAGCCATGTGTATCATATAGACTAGACTTAGACCTCCAGCCATGTGTATCATATAGACTAGACCTACTGTAGACCTCCAGCCATGTGTATCATATAGACTAGACTTAGACCTCCAGCCATGTGTATCATATAGACTAGACCTACTGTAGACCTCCAGCCATGTGTATCATATAGACTAGACTTAGACCTACAGCCATGTGTATCATATAGACTAGACTTAGACCTCCAGCCATGTGTATCATATAGACTAGACTTAGACCTCCAGCCATGTGTATCATATAGACTAGACCTACTGTAGACCTCCAGCCATGTGTATCATATAGACTAGACCTACTGTAGACCTCCAGCCATGTGTATCATATAGACTAGACTTAGACCTCCAGCCATGTGTATCATATAGACTAGACCTACTGTAGACCTCCAGCCATGTGTATCATATAGACTAGACTTAGACCTCCAGCCATGTGTATCATATAGACTAGACCTACTGTAGGCCTCCAGCCATGTGTACAGCCTGAAATGATTGACACCCTTGATAAAGATGAGCAAAAATCACTGTATAAAATATAATTCAAACACTGAGCTATATTGTATGCTCAAAAAAATACTACTACTACTACAATTGTTCAGAGACATTTTTTGTTAAACAAGCATTTTTTTTCTCTCGAAAAGGGTAGGGGTCAAAATGATTGGCCCGTCTGTTTTTCAATACCTCACCTTGCGAGGATAACGGCACTGAGCATTTTTCTGAAATGTTTTATGAGTTGGAGAACCCATTGGGAGGGATTGTAGACCATTCCTCTGTACAGAATACTTCTATATCATTGATATCCTTTGCCTGCGCTTATGGACTGCACTCTTCAAGTCAAACCACAGGTGTTCAATGGGCTTCAAGTACGGAGACTGAGATTTGCCATTGTAAATATGTAGATTTTGTGGTCAGTATACAATTTCTTTGTGGATGTTGATGTGTGCTTAGAGTTATTGCCTTGCTGGAAGATCTCTCCTGGCAAACAGGTTTTGGAGCAAAAATAACCTGGTAGTGGATAAAGATACCGTTAACAACGGCCCCAGGACCAGTGGAAGCAAAATAGCCCCATAACATCAAAGATCCACCATATTTGCAGTAGGTATGGGGTTATTTTCTGCTCATACATTCTCATTTCGACGCCGAACCCACCACTGGTGTGCGTGTCCAAAGAGCTCTATTTTCATGTCATTCAACAAACGTAAACGCCCGGGGTTTGCTAAACAGCCGTGGCTCTTGGATTGAAACTGGTGTTTTGGTCATGAAAATAGAGCTGTTTGACTACGCTCACCAGCAGTCGGTTTAGCATCTGAAATATACAGTCATTTTTGCTAATCTTTTTCAATGGTGTCAATGATTTCGGATCCCACTGTATGTACTGTAGGGCCAAATCAGTTTAAACCAAGAGCCACCGTTGTAAGGAAAGCTGGGACATTATCAAGTTATGGAAACACGGACACATTGTCTAACAGCAACAACAAAAAATATGGTGAGCAAAAAAGGCTGAGTTCCAGTAGGGATAGTTACAGTCCATCAATCTTCTGAGAAAGTACTATAGACCTCAATCAGTAAAAAAAAATAAAAAAAAATAAATAAATTGACCTTTATTTAACTAGGCAAGTCAGTTAAGAATAAATTCTTATTTTCAATGACAGCCTAGGAACAGTGGGTTAACTGCCTTGTTCAAGGGCAGAACAACAGATGTGTACCTTGTCAGCTCGGGGATTCGAACTCGCAACCTTTCGGTTACTAACGCCCAACGCTCTAACCACTAGGCTTAAATCGTAGACTTAAAGACTAGAGCCACAGCTGCAAGGAGGCTGTGGAAATGTAAAATACTGTAAAACAGTACTGCAGTCTACAGCACGAGCTGAAGGAGGGCTTGTATCACCGCTGGGCCCCCCCAATCCCTGCATCTAGTTGAAGTTGGGGATTTCAAGGAAAAGTGTAGTCGTTTTCTACAGAAAGAAGGAAGGAAATAATGAAAGAAAGGAAAGGAGGAAAGCAAGTTTCAAGTTTAAATTAGAGGTCGACCGAGTATGATTTTTCAACGCCGATAGCGATTATTGGACAACCAAAAAAAGCCGATACCGATTAATCTGCAATTTTTATATATATATATATAAATATATATATTTGTAATAATGACAATTACAACAATACTGAATGAACACTTATTTTAACTTAATATAATACATCAATAAAATCAATTTAGTCTCAAATATATAATAAAACAGGTTCAATTTTGGTTTAAATAATGCAAAAACAAAGTGTTGGAGAAGAAAGTAAAAGTGCAATATGTGCCATGTAAAAAAGCTAACATTTAAGTTCCTTGCTCAGAACATATGAAAGTTGGTGGTTTCTTTTAACATGAGTCTTCGATATTCCCAGGTAAGAAGTTTTAGGTTGTAGTTTTTATAGGACTATTTCTCTCTATTCCATTTGTATTTCATATACCTTTGACTATTGGATGTTCTAATAGGTACTTTAGTATTGCCAGCCTAATCTCGGGAGTTAATTGGCTTGAAGTCATAAACAGCGCAATGCTTGAAGCACAGCGAAGAGCTGCTGGCAAATGCAGTAAAGTGCTGTTTGAATGAATGCTTACGAACCTGCTGCTGCCTACCACCGCTCAGTCAGACTGCGCTGTCAAATCATAGACTTAATTATAATATAATAATACACAGAAATACGAGCCTTAGGTCATTAATATGGTCAAATCCGGAAACTATCTGTCACATTCCTGACCTGTTTTCCCTTGTTTTGTATTTATTTAGTTGGTCAGGGCGTGGGTTGGGTGGGTTGTCTATGTGTGATTTTCTATGTTGGGATTTTGTGTTCGGCCTGGTATGATTCTCAATCAGAGGCAGCTGTCAATCGTTGTCCCTGATTGAGAATCATACTTAGGCAGCCTGGGTTTCACGTGTGTTTGTTTTCCGTGTCAGTAGTTGTGCCACACGGGACTGTTTGTCGGTTAGATTCTCTTTTGTTATTTTGTTTTGTGTAGTGTTCAGTTTATTTGATAATAAAACATGGACACTTTCCACTCTGCGTCTTGGTCCGATCCCTCCTACCTCTTCAGACGAAGAGGAGGAAATCAGCCGTAACACTATCATTTCGAAAACAAAACATTTATTCTTTCAGTAAAATACGCAACCGTTACGTATTTTATCTAACGGGTGGCATCCCTAAGTCTAAATATTGCTGTTACATTGCACAACCTTCAATGTTATGTCATAATTATGTACAATTCTGGCAAATTAATTATGGTCTTTGTTAGGAAGAAATGGTCTTCACACAGTTCGCAACGAGCCAGGCGGCCCAAACTGCTGCATTCACTCTGACTCTGCTTGCACAGAACGCAAGAGAAGTGACACAATTTCCCTAGTTAAAAGAAATTCATATTAGCAGGCAATATTAACTAAATATGCAGGTTTAAAAATATATACTTGTGTATTGATTTTAAGAAAGGCATTGATGTTTATGGTTAGGTACATTGGTGCAACGACAGTGCTTTTTTTGCGAATGCGCTTGTTAAATCACCTGTTTGGCGAAGTAGGCTGTGATTCAATGATAAATTAACAGGCACCGCAATGATTATATGCAACGCAGGACAAGCTAGTTAACCTAGTAATATCATCAACCGTGTGTAGTTAACTAGTGATTATGTTAAGACTGATTGTTTTTTATAAGATAAGTTTAATGCTAGCTAGCACCTTACCTTGGCTCCTTGCTGCACTCACATAACAGGTAGTCAGCCTGCCACGCAGTCTCCTCGTGAAGTACAACGTAATCGGCCATAATCGGTGTCCAAAAATGCCGATTACCGATTGTTATGAAAACTTGAAATCGGCCCAAATTAATCGGCCATTCCGATTAATCGGTTGACCTCTAGTTTACAAAGTTTTTTTATTTTATTTAACCTTTATTTAACTAGCCAAGTCAGTTAAGAACAAATGTTTATTTACAATGATGGCCTACCCCCGGCCAAACCCGGACGACACACGACAATTGTGCGCGGACCTCCCAATCACGGCCAGATGTGATGCAGCCTGGATTCGAACCAGGGACTGTAGTGCGCACAAGTACAGTGAAATGCCTTTCTTGCAATCTCTAAACCTAATGCAGTAATCAATATCAACGTAGTAGATCAAAAACACGAGATAAATAGAAAATAAGAAATCAGATTTGTTATCTTATATGACCTGAAGAAGACACAGGTCATCCTGTTCCTCGTCGGACTGCCTCTTGAGTGGTTTTTCCACTACACAGGGTTTGCTCCAATACCATATTTCCAATGTACAGGGATACTGGAGTGATAGAGGTAGATATGTATAGGGGTAAGGTGACTAGGCATCAGGATATATGATAAACAGAGTAGCAGCAGCGTATATTTGTATTTATTATGGATCCCCATTCATTCCTGCCAAGGCAGCAGCTACTCTTCCTGGTGTCCGGCAGAATTAAGGCAGTTATACAATTTTAAAAACATCACAATACATTCATTACAGAATTCCCAACACACTAATGTGTGCCCTCAGGCCCCTACTCCACTACCACATATCTACAACACAAAATCCATGTGTACGTGTGTGAATAGTGCGTATGTCATCATGTTATCATGCGTGTGTGTGTGTGTGTGTGTGTGTGTGTGTGTGTGTGTGTGTGTGTGTGTGTGTGTGTGTGTGTGTGTGTGTGTGTGTGTGTGTGTGTGTTTATATATAGAGTCATGTGAGTGTACATGAAGACAGAATAAATCAAATTTCTAAAATATAAATACAATTCAAGGCTCAACTCAGATAGAGCGGGTAGCCATTTAAAAAAAAAAGCTATTTAGCAGTCTTATGGCTTGGGGATAGACGCTGTTCAGGAGCCTGCTGGTGTCAGACTTGATGCACTGGTACTGCTTGACGCGCGGAAGCAGAGAGAACAGTCTATGGCTTGGGTGGCTGGAGTAAACGTGAATGAAGTGTGAGGAACTTAAAGGAATAAGTAAGCACCAGTCAGACAGCTTGTGAATGTTAAAGGTGTAGTAGTATAGTATAGGAGTAGGTCTAGTTATAAAGGCTTGTGAAAACCTGACTTGGCATAGATTAAGTACAGGTAATTCATTATCGGCAGAAAGAAGGAAGTTAAGCATAAACGTAAGGAGGTAAAGAAGTAAAGAGGTAATGAAGAAGAAGTGAGAACCAGTCAGACAACTTACGAATGTGAAACTTTAATCGTGTCATTAAGTATAACCGCTAGTTGAGTTATGACGTCTTAATATGTTGAGCTCTTAGTCAGGGGGATTATCAAGGTACATTATAAAGTGACAACCATAGTTTGAGTTATAGGCCTCATAATGTTCAACTGTATTGCATCCTGGTTAAAAGTTGTCCGGCTGGCAAGAACAGGAAAGATAAGTAGGCTACAAGGTTATTATAGTAAACAAAAACTGAAACTAAAAAAATATAAATTGGAAGTTAAAAACTAAAACAATCCTGAAACTATTATCTTTGGCTGCAAAAATACAATAAAATTAAAAATTATTATTATGTTTAGTTTGAGTTTTTCTTCATTCTAAACTTTGGAGAAAATCTACTGGGGTTTTCAAGCTGTTATTATGCGGTCCTTGAGCTTCTGAATCTGGCGGGTAAATGCTGCCAGTAGATGCCGATGCGGCAAATAGGCCTAGCTAGTGCATCACTAACACTAGCTATCACTAGCTAGCAGGGAAGAAATCTGAGGGCGAGCACGGAGCGTGACTGGGCCAAGCTAGAACAGCTTGTGATGTTGCTGGAGCCATTCGCAATCCCCACCGACCCACTTCAAAGTGACAGCCAGTCACTGTCTGATGTGGTGCCATGCATTCTCAACTTTGAGGCACACTTGCAGTCACCTACTGCTGCAAAACAGTTGGCACGGATCCTCCTGAAGTCACTGCATGAGTGCTTCGCATGCATACTTAAGTCCTCTGGCAGCAAACTTCGATCCAACCCCTGCAGCAGCTTGCCTGATGACCGAAGTGTGTCTCTGGCACTTCGCTCCACAGAGATAGAGCCACTGATCAGGGAAGCAGTCTTTTGTACTTCAGCAAATGAGAGAGTACAGTCGTGTAGCAGAAGGACCCCAGCACGATGCCAGCACGTTGAATCCAGCAAGAATCTCAACCACAGAAATATAGCTTCCTCGCATAGAAGATTGAGGGTGGTGCGGTCTGCACAACGCATGACCGGGGGCAAACTACCTGCCCTCCAGGACACCTACAGCACCCGATGTCACAGGAAGGCCAAAAAGATCATCAAGGACATCAACCACCCGAGCCACTGCCTGTTCACTCCGCTACCAGTACAGGTCAGTACAGGTGCATCAAAGTTGGGACCGAGAGACTGAAAAACAGCTTCTATCTGTAACGGTTGTCTTTCGGTGAGAGAGTGGACCAAGGCGCAGTGGGTGATGAATACATAATGATTTATTTGACAAGACGAAGATGAAACAAAATACACTTGAATAATTAACAAAATAACAAACGCAGTCAACAGACCTGGACACGAACTTACATATAACGTGAAGAACGCAATAACAGGAAAACTGACTACATAAAACGAACAAACAAACAAAACCGAAAACAGTCCCGTGTGGCGTAACATACACTTACACAGACACAGGAGACAACCACCCACAAACAGTGTGAAAACACCTACCTTAATATGGCTCTCAATCAGAGGAAATGAAAACCACCTGCCTCTAATTGAGAGCCATATCAGGTCACCCTTAACAAACACAGAAACACACAACATAGACTACCCACCCAAAACTCACGACCTGACCGTACTAAATAAATACAAGAAAAAAGGAAAACAGGTCAGGAACGTGACACTATCTCAAGGCCTTCAGACTGTTAAACAGCCATCGCTAACATAGAGAGGCTGCTGCCTACATACAGACTTGAAATCATTGGCCACTTTAATAAATGGATCACTAGTCACTTTAATAATGCCACTTAAATAATGTTTACATATCTTGCATCACTCATCTCATATGTATATACTGTATTTTTTACCATCTATTGCATCTTGCCTATGCGGCTCTGTCATTGCTCATTCATATATTTATATGTACACTAACGTTCAAAAGTTTGAGGTCACTTAGAAAGGTCCTTGTTTTTGAAAGACTTTTATCCATAAAATTTTGTCCATTAAAATAACATCAAATTGATCAGAAATACAGTGTAGACATTGTTAATGTTGTAAATGACTATTGCAGCTGGAAACGGCAGATTTTTAATGAAATATCTACATAGGCGTACAGAGGCCCATTATCAGCAACCATCACTCCTGTGTTCCAATGGCACATTGTGTAAGCTAATCCAAGTTTATAATTTTAAAAGGCTAATTGATCATTAGAAAACCCTTTTGCAATTATGTTAGCACAGGTGAAAACTGTAGTGCTGATTAAAGAAGCAATAAAACTGGCCTTCTTTAGACTAGTTGAGTATCTGGTGCATCAGCATTTGTGGGTTCGATTACAGGCTCAAAATGGACAGAAACAAAGAACTTTCTTCTGAAACTCGCCAGTCTATTTTTGTTCTGAGAAATTAAGGCTATTCCATGTGAGAAATTGCCAAGAAACCGAAGATCTTGTACAACGCTGTGTACTACTCCCTTCACAGAACAGCGCAAACTGGCTCTAACCAGAATAGAAAGAGGAGTGGGAGGCCCGGTGTACAACTGAGCAAAAATAGCTTTTCTTTCATAAACAAGGACATTTCTAAGTGACCCCAAATTTTTGAACGGTAGTATATATATTCTTATTCCATTCCTTTACTTAGATTTGTGTGTATTAGGTAGTTGTTGTGGAATTGTTAGATTACCATGTTAGATATTGCTGCACTGTAGGAATTAGAAGCACAAGAATTTCGCTACACTCGCAATACCATCTGCTAAACATGTGTATGTGACCAATCAAATTTGATTTGCTTGTGTTTGAGGTCACTGTCCATTTGAAGGGTCAACGTGGCAGGGCATTAAGTGACCTGTGTGAGCTGCGGAAATACCTGGAATAGGTAAAAGGGGAAATGTTTACTATGTCACCTCTCCAGTTCTGGCAGGTAAGCATGGCTGTTAACTCTAATCTGTTCTCTGTGGCAGTGGATCTGGTTTCTGTCCCTGCATCCCAAGCATTTGTGGAGAGAATATTCAGCCTGTCATCAGGCTTGAGAAACCGCCTCTCTGGAACCCAGAGTCTTCTTGAAGATAAACCAGAAAATCGTGTTTGGTTGAACGGAAACTCCCCCTACACAAACACAAGCTGGCTGTGACACGAGAGATTTGTGAAGAAGTGTTGTATTGTTTATGTTTTTGCCGTTGTTGCAGCTGTTTTCATCAACCCTATTTGAACGGGTTAGATACATGTTTAATATTACAGAAACATAACTTTACATAACATAACTTCATTTGTTGTTTCCTCTCTCTGTCAGATAAAGTTAAAGGTACTGGATTCTTCTTACATCTAATACTAAAGTTTTTTTTTAAAGAGTTCTTATCCTTTAAATCCACATTAGGATAGTTTTAATATTTAAACCTAACCAAACCTATGTCCTGACCATGGAGTTGTATGGAGTCCTCTAGTGGCCAAAAGTCTGTGTTAGCATGGGGGACTTCCAACTTCATTGGCTAATCCCTCCTGATGTCCCGGTTGGCATGACTTGATGACCCGGTTGGCATGACTTGGATTCCCAGTTGGCATGACTTGATGACCCGGTTGGCATGACTTGATGACCCGGTTGGCATGACTTGATGAGCCGGTTGGCATGACTTGATGACCCGGTTGGCATGACTTGGTGTCCCGGTTGGCATGACTTGGTGTCCCGGTTGGCATGGCTTGGTGTCCCGGTTGGCATGACTTGGTGTCCCGGTTGGCATGACTTGATGACCCGGTTGGCATGACTTGGTGTCCCGGTTGGCATGACTTGGTGTCCCGGTTGGCATGACTTGGTGTCCCGGTTGGCATGACTTGATGACCCGGTTGGCATGACTTGATGAGCCGGTTGGCATGACTTGATGACCCGGTTGGCATGACTTGATGACCCGGTTGGCATGACTTGGTGTCCCGGTTGGCATGACTTGATGACCCGGTTGGCATAACTTGATGACCCGGTTGGCATGACTTGATGACCCGGTTGGCATGACATGATGACCTAGTTGGTATGACTTGGTGTCCCGGTTGGAGTCGTGACAGCCGGGTCATCAGGAGGGATCAGCCAATTCATTTTATTTGTGAAGAAGATAATTGACTATTTAAGAAGGCGATGGCCGCCTCAATGGCGCTGCCCATGCTCTCATAGACGCCATCATGACACCGATACAGAGATGTATGTCTATCGCCTTATGTCGTACTGACCCCCCCAGTGGCAAGAAGTGACATCCTAAAAACACATAAATGGCTCCTAACACTAAAACTGAAACTAAGCAATATACAAAAGAAATAGAAATGTTTTTATCAAACTTAAACTAAATAACAAATTCTAAATCATGTCTGAAAATATTAAATCACAAAACTATATTAACCTTGGTAGGCTAAGGGATAAAACATGTATATCAATGCAGATACATTTGCCTATAAAGTATATCAAGCATAGGCCTACAGTTGGATTGCAGGCCAGTGCAATGCATTAAGGACATTGGTGTTAGACAGATCCACAGATGATGCAATCTCAATCGCTCTCCACACCGCCCTTTCCCACCCTGGACAAAAGGATCACCTATGTGAGAATGGTGTTCATTGACTACAGCTCAGTGTTCAACACCATAGTGCCCACAAAGCTAATCACTAAGCTAAGTACCCTGGGACTAAACACCTCCCTCTGCAACTGGATCCTGGACTTCCTGACGGGCCGCTCCCAGGTGGTGAGGGTAGGCAACAACACATCTGCCACGCTGATCCTCAACACAGGGGCCCCTCAGGGGTGCGTTTGTAGTCTCCTCCTGTACTCCCTGTTCACCCACGACAGTGTGGCCAAGCAAAACTCCAACACCATCATTAAGTTTGCTTACGACACAACAGTGGTAGGCCTGATCACCAACAACGATGAGACAGGGAGGAGGTCAGAGACCTGGCAGTGTGGTGCCAGGACAACAACCTCTCCCTCAACGTGAGCGAGACAAAGGAGCTGATCGTGGAATACAGCAAAAGGAGGGCCGAACACGCCCCCATTCACATCAACGGGGCTGTAGTGGAGCGAGTCAAGAGTTTCAAGTTCCTTGGTGTCCACATCACCAACAAACTATCATGGTCCAAACACACCAAGACAGTCATGAAGAGGGCACGACAAAATCTTTTCCCCCTCAGGTGACTGAAAAGATTTGTCATGGGTCCCCAGATCCTCAAAAAGTTCTACAGCAGACTGGTACTACATCCTGACTGGTTGCATCACCGCCTGGTATGGCAAATGCTCGGCATCCGACCGTAAGCCGCTACAGAGGGTTGTGCGTACGGCCCAGTACATCCCTAGGGCCAAGCTTCCTGCCATCCAGGACCTAAATACCAGGCGGTATTAGGCCCAATTTTTTTTCAAAGACTCCAGTCACCCGTCATAACGTTTCTCTCTGCTACCTCATGGCAAGAGGTACCGGAGTGCCATGTCTAGGACCAAAAGGCTTCTTAACAGCTTCTACCCCCAAGCCATAAGACTGCTGAACAATTCATAAAATGGCCACCCGGACTATTTACATTGACACCCCCCCCCCTTTATTTTACCACTGCTGCTACTCGCTGTTTATTATCTATGCATGGTTACTTTACCCCCACCCACATGAACAAATTACCTCGACTAACCTGTACCCCCGCACTCGGTTCCCGGTACCCAATGTTTATAACCTCGTTATTGATATTTTATTGTGTTACTTTTTATTTTATTTTTTACCTTAGTTTATTTAGTAAATATTTTCTCAACTCTATTTCTTGAACTACATTGTTGGTTAAGGGCTTTTAAGTAAGCATTTCACAGTAAGGTCAACAACTGTTGTATTCGGCGCACGTGACTAATAAAATTGGACTTGAAGTGGGATCTGTGTAGCTATAATTGAGGTGATAAATGTCAAAAGTGACCAGATGAACCATGTGGATGTTAATGTTTTACTCATATTGTGAAGGAGAGGTGAGACAGTGAGTGATCTAATAAAAGGAACTTGGACTTGACACTTTTAACAACCAGGTCAAGACATCACTCAGGTTCAAACATGATAAACAGCCTGGAAATAACCAGTCAGTCAACAGTCATACAAATCAGTTAATCCATGAAATGTAATTTGCCCTGAAGGCACGATCGCTACAGCAGAAAGAGAAACAACTTGCTCTCGCTTTAACAGTTGAGTGAATTTCTGGTTTGTAATGTCTCCACAAACAATCACGAGACACACCGTGCTCCAGGCAGGAGGAAACAGTGTGTGTGCGCGCGCGCGTGTGTGTGTGTGTGTGTGTGTGTGTGTGTGTGTGTGTGCGTGCGTGCGCGCGCGTGCGTGCGTGCGTGCGTGCATGCGTGCGTGCGTGTGTGTGTGCGTGTGTGGCCTATAAGAGGGTTTTGTTTTAGATTTGCATGATGGCCTAGTATTAGGATCAGTGTTCAACGATGACTTCCTTAATTGTGCCACTCTGATATTAACAACCATTTAAATGCATCTTGAAACATAAGGCTGTTTTATCCTCTACTTGAAATAAGGCGTAAACTATCAATACAATTACCAAGTGCTCAAGTCGTTTACATAATGTGCACAAGTTCATGTTATTCAATAAGACCCTCGGGGATTTCATAATACTTGTACAGCTGTAACATTGTAATAACATGGAATGAGCTAAAACTCTCCAGCTGTTAAAACATGTATCTGACTCCTAACATGTCTATACACCTGTTAAAACATTTATCTGACTCCTAACATGTCTATACACCTGTTAAAACATTATTCTGACTCCTAACATGTCTCTACAGCTGTTAAAACATTATTCTGACTCCTAACATGTCTATACACCTGTTAAAACATTTATCTGACTCCTAACATGTCTATACACCTGTTAAAACATTATTCTGACTCCTAACATGTCTCTACAGCTGTTAAAACATTATTCTGACTCCTAACATGTCTATACACCTGTTAAAACATTATTCTGACTCCTAACATGTCTATACACCTGTTAAAACATTTATCTGACTCCTAACATGTCTATACACCTGTTAAAACATTATTCTGACTCCTAACATGTCTCTACAGCTGTTAAAACATTATTCTGACTCCTAACATGTCTATACACCTGTTAAAACATTTATCTGACTCCTAACATGTCTATACACCTGTTAAAACATTATTCTGACTCCTAACATGTCTATACACCTGTTAAAACATTTATCTGACTCCTAACATGTCTATACACCTGTTAAAACATTATTCTGACTCCTAACATGTCTCTACAGCTGTTAAAACATTATTCTGACTCCTAACATGTCTATACACCTGTTAAAACATTTATCTGACTCCTAACATGTCTATACACCTGTTAAAACATTATTCTGACTCCTAACATGTCTCTACAGCTGTTAAAACATTTATCTGACTCCTAACATGTCTCTACAGCTGTTAAAACATTTATCTGACTCCTAACATGTCTATATAGCTGTTAAAACATTTATCTGACTCCTAACATGTCTATACACCTGTTAAAACATTATTCTGACTCCTAACATGTCTCTACAGCTGTTAAAACATTATTCTGACTCCTAACATGTCTATACACCTGTTAAAACATTATTCTGACTCCTAACATGTCTCTACAGCTGTTAAAACATTTATCTGACTCCTAACATGGCTATACACCTGTTAAAACATTTATCTGACTCCTAACATGTCTATATAGCTGTTAAAACATTATTCTGACTCCTAACATGTCTATACAGCTGTCATTTGGAGCAGTAACCATTGTAATAGATCAGAACAGAAGAACAGAAAACGGAACAGAGAAGAGAGAACAGAACATTGCTTTCGACACCAGAAGGGCACATTTGCATTGAACCAAAACCATTCTACTATGTTATTTTTTTTAACTGTTAAAAAAATGTAAATCACAGTTAAATACAATTTTCTTATTTTTTCTCAAATATCAACCAAACATGTATTAGGAAATTATGAATGGTATGATTGACTTTTTTAAAAATTTGTTAAAAATATGAACAGGGCTGAAAATAATAGACGAGTTTCCCCTAAAATGTAATGAACACAAGCAATGGTACACAATGTAGCCTACATACTAGAGAGCCTCAATACGCTAAGATAGCAGACCAATTCATGCGCGCAAAAGCCTACATAAGAAATGAATGACCCAGTGAGTAAAATCAGATTTGATCAGATTTGAACGAAAACTGGGACACAGCAGGTGTTCGCATATTGATGCTTTCGCTGCACTATGATGACGATACAGTACAATGCCTCCTTATGTTTGAGCAGCGTAGGCTATATGGAGTAGAAGAAATAATGAAAAAAGTCGTTATTACCATTTCGTTCCGGCTGTTAAGGTATTTTTCGACTTCTGATAAACTTCTCACTGCTGAGTCAGCGGTGGCCATAATCATCGAGTCGGTCTCGCGGTTGGGTTTAGGAATTTGAGTCGGTGTAGTGTTCCGTTCACGATGTTTCATCATTTGTAGTCTGACACGATCCTTGTCGACCGACCCTTCACACAGACTGATATGACCATTCTCTCTCTCCTTCCAAAGCCGAAAACACTAAACAATGTGCACCCAGACTCCGCCCAGTTGAAGGTCTGCTGAGCAGGAGGAGGAGGTTAACCCTATCGTTCTGCCGTGGGTGAGGTTAAGGACACAGCCGACGCTTAAACCGACCAGCCAAAACCTACAACTGACCTTTACCGTAACCCTAACCTTAACCAATAAATTCTGAAATTAAATATCAGTTTGGGCGTCATGCGTGTCCTTATAACATTTCCCTGCTGTCATTCCACCCTCCACCATACTGGAGACTGACTTAAGCTGTTTGCAAACGTCTCAGCCTATCATAATCCTATCACTACTCCAACCATTCCAAACATGTTAAACAACAGAAACTGATGTCACCATAATAAAATCTGAAAGGACAAATGTAGGCTGCCACAGTAGTCTCTTCTCGCACGCACACACACACACGCACACACACACACACACACACCTTATCTAACCCATTCCCCCTAGAGCCAGTATCAAACAAAACAAAGCTAGCCCTCAAAGCAATTAAGGACTAGAAACAAAAAGGACAAAGGACAGTGCCTTGAGTGTTTACTCTTTACGCATAGAGATCCACCCTACCAGGACCAGAGGCCATGGGATTGGGAACAGGCCAACCATTCTAGTCTTGGCCAAGTCCCACAAGCCTTTTTCATTCATGTATTCATGTAGATTGCTTAGTGTTTACGACTAGTTTCATCCGCCCAACTCGGTGGTTCTCCAACTGTGAAACTGTGAAAATATAAATGTGCTTTTAAGGTGTTGAAAGTCTTCCTACCTGAATAGAATACCTTATCTGTAATCCACACAGGCGTGTTGTTGCTGTAATCCTTCCTCTCTTGATTTACTGGTGAGGCTTGGGTTGTGCCTAAAATGACACCCTATTCCCTTTATAGTGCACTACTTTTGACCAGAGCCCTGGTAGTGCTCTATAAAGGGAATAGGGACCAGAGCCCTGGTAGTGCACTATAAAGGAAATAGGGACCAGAGCTCTGGTAGTGCACTATAAAGGGAATAGGGACCAGAGCCCTGGTAGTGCTCTATAAAGGAAATAGGGGCCAGAGCTCTGGTAGTGCACTATAAAGGGAATAGGGACCAGAGCCCTGGTAGTGCACTATAAAGGGAATAGGGACCAGAGCCCTGGTAGTGCACTATAAAGGGAATAGGGACCAGAGCTCTGGTAGTGCTCTATAAAGGGAATAGGGACCAGAGCCCTGGTAGTGCACTATAAAGGGAATAGGGACCAGACCTCTGGTAGTGCACTATAAAGGAAATAGGGACAGAGCTCTGGTAGTGCACTATAAAGGAAATAGGGACAAGAGCTCTGGTCAAAAGTAGTGCACTATAAAAGAAAAAGGGTAACATTTTGGTTACATGCAAAAACATATTTTTTGAGTGATGGGTCACCAGAATGGACACAGACAAAGAACAGGGCCCATACTCATAAAGAGTCCTGATATAGGATCAGTTCTGATTATATGGACAAGGAGGACCTGATCCTAGATCAGCACTTCTACTCTGAGATTCCTTTTTGAATACGGCGTAATGCAGTACGAGATAGTCCCACTACCAAAAGGCAATTGATTGATAATACGATAGGGACCTTTTTTATTTATTTAACTAGGCAAGTCAGTTAAGAACATATTCTTATTTAGAATGACTGCCTACCCCGGCCAAACCTGGACGACGCTGGGCCAATTGTGCGCCACCCTATTGGACTCCCAATCATGGCTGGATGTGATACAGCCTGGATTCGAACCAGGGACTGTAGCAACACCTCTTGCACTGAGATGCAGTGCCTTAGACCGCTGCACCACTCGGGATCCTTGCAGAATCGGTACAATCAGCTTTGAGGATATTGGATCCCTGGCTACCTGACAAACACAAGCCAGCAACGTATTCACTAGGTCATCAAGTTTTAATGTGCTTACCAATGAGTTTCATTAGTAGGACACGTTCACCAGGTGGCTACAGCAAAGCAGGGATTAGGGCTACAGTCAGTGTGTGTAGACAGGGTCATAGTAACACACACACACAGGGGTGTATAAGGGGTTGTGTGTGTGTGTGTGTGTCTGTGTGTGTGTGTGTCACTGCTACCCCCTCATAAAATATTGATCGACAAATACGACTAACTGTAAGTCTATGCCATCCCTTTCACTGACGCTTCTTCCACCTTAGACATTAGACTGAAAATAAACACCAGAAGAAGCTATCAGATACCTTGAGATACACATTTTGCATTATTGAAAAGATTCAAGGTACCGATATGGAAATAATCTGTGGTGGATAACAGATGAGCTATAATAATAGCGTTTCCCCTATATTTATATATTTTTAATCGTGGCCACCTGTCACGTTCCTGACCTGTTTTCCTTTGTTTTGTATTCATTTTAGTTGGTCAGGGCGTGAGTTGGGTGGGTTTGTCTATGTTTGTATTTCTATGTGGGGTTTTGTGTTCGGCCTGGTATGATTCTCAATTAGAGACAGGTGTGTATTGTTTGTCTCTAATTGAGAGTCATACAAAGGCAGCCAGGGTTTCACTGGTGTTTTGTGGGTGTTTGTTCCTGTGTCCTCACAGGACAGTTGAAGGTTAGTCTCATTTGTTGTTTGGTAGTGTATTGTTTTGCTGTTTTCATTAAAAGATGGCTTATTTCCCTCAATCCGCATCTTGGTCCTATCCATGCTCCTCCTCGTTTGAGGAGGAGAACAACAATGACTGCCTTTACAGAAACACCCACCACAACAGGACCAAGCGGATTGAGGAGAGAGAAAAGGAACTACAGCAATGGGGAAAAGAGGAATGGACTTGGGAGGAGATTCTGGACGGAGAAGGACCCTGGGCACAGCCAGTGGAGTGTCGCCGCCCCAAAGCGGAGCTGGAGGCAGCGAAAGCGGAGAGGCGGCATTATGAGGCGCTTGCAAGGCAGAGTGGCTGGAAACCCGAGAGGCTCACCCAAAAATTTCTTGGGGGGGGGGGCTAAAGGGGAGTGTGGCGAAGCCGGGTTGGATACCTGAGCCAACTCCCCGGGCTTGCCGTGGAGTAAGAGGGCGTCGTACTGGTCAGACACCGTGTTATGCGGTGAAGCGCACGGTGTCCCCAGTACGCGTGCTTAGCCCAGTGCGGGCTATTCCACCTTGCCGCACTGGGAGGGCTAGGTTGGGCATCGAGCCGGATGCCATGAAGCCGGCCCAACGTATCTGGCCTCCAGTACGTCTCCTCGGGCCGGCGTACATGGCACCAGCCTTACAGGTGGTGTCCCCGGTTCGCCTGCATAGCCCAGTGCGGGCTATTCCACCTCGCCGCACTGGCAGGGCTACGGGGTCCATTCAACCTGGTAAGGTTGGGGAGGCTCGGTGCTCAAGAGCACGTGTCCTCCTTCACGGTCCGGTATATCCGGCGCCACCTTCCCACCCCAGCTCAGTACCACCAGTGCCTACACCACGCACCAGGCTTCCAGTGCATCTCCAGAGCCCTGTTCCTCTTCCACGTACTCTCCCTATGGTGCGTGTCTCCAGCCCGGTGCCTCCAGTTCCGGCACCACGCACCAAGCCTCCTGTGCGTCTCCAGAGCCCTGGACGCACTGTTCCTTCTCCCCGCACTCGCCCTGAGGTGCGTGCCCTCAGCCCGGTACCTCCAGTTCCGGTACCACGCACCAGGCCTAGAGTGCGCCACGAGAGTCCAGTGTGCCCTGTTCCCCGCACTCGCCCTGAGGTGCGTGCCCTCAGCCCGGTACCTCCAGTTCCGGTACCACGCACCAGGCCTATAGTGCGTCTCAGCCGGCCAGAGTCTGCCGTCTGCCCAGCGGTGCCTGAACGGCCCGTCTGCCCAGCTCCGTCTGAGCCATCTGTCTGCCCAGCTCCGTCTGAGCCATCTGTCTGCCCAGCGCCGTCTGAGCCATCTGTCTGCCCAGCGCCGTCTGAGCCATCTGTCTGCCCAGCGCCGTCTGAGCCATCTGTCTGCCCAGCGCCGTCTGAGCCATCTGTCTGCCCAGCGCCGTCTGAGCCATCTGTCTGCCCAGCGCCGTCTGAGCCATCTGTCTGCCCAGCGCCGTCTGAGCCATCTGTCTGCCCAGCGCCGTCTGAGCCATCTGTCTGCCCAGCGCCGTCTGAGCCATCTGTCTGCCCAGCGCCGTCTGAGCCATCTGTCTGCCCAGCGCCGTCTGAGCCATCTGTCTGCCCAGCGCCGTCTGAGCCATCTGTCTGCCCAGCGCCGTCTGAGCCATCTGTCTGCCCAGCGCCGTCTGAGTCATCCGTCTGCCACGAGCCATTAGAGCCGCCCGTCTGTCCCGAGCCAGTAGAGCCGTCCGTCAGTCAGGAGCCGCTAGAGCCGTCCGTCAGTCAGGAGCTGCCAGAGACGCCCGCCAGTCAGGAGCTGCCAGAGACGCCCGCCAGTCAGGAGCTGCCAGAGACGCCCGCCAGTCAGGAGCTGCCAGAGACGCCCGCCAGTCAGGAGCTGCCAGAGACGCCCGCCAGTCAGGAGCTGCCAGAGACGCCCGCCAGTCAGGAGCTGCCAGAGACGCCCGCCAGTCAGGAGCTGCCAGAGACGCCCGCCAGTCAGGAGCTGCCAGAGATGTCCGACAGTCCGGAGCTGTCCTACAGTCCGGAGCTGCCCTACAGTCCGGAGCTGCCCTACAGTCCGGAGCTGCCACTCAGCCCGGACCTGCCGGAGTCCCTCAGCCAGGACCTGCAGGAGTCCCTCAGCCAGGACCTGCCGGAGTCCCTCAGCCAGGACCTGCCGCCCCTTATCCCGGTGCTGGTCCTTATCCCGGTGCTGCCCCTTATCCCGGTGCTGCCCCTTGTCCCGGTGCTGCCCCTTGTCCCGGTGCTGCCCCTTGCCCTTGTCCCGGTGCTGCCCCTTGTCCCGGTGCTGCCCCTTATCCCGGTGCTGCCCCTTGTCCCGGTGCTGCCCCTTGTCCCGGTGCTGCCCCTTATCCCGGTGCTGCCCCTTATCCCGGTGCTGCCCCTTCATTTAGGTGGGGTTAGTGGGAGGGTGGTCATTGGGAGGGGGATAAAGAAGCGGGGATTGATTATGGTGGGGTGGGGACCTCGTCCACCGCCAGAGCCGCCACCGTGGACAGACGCCCACCCAGACCCTCCCCTAGACTTTGTGCTGGTGCGCCCGGAGTTCGCACCTTAAGGGGGGGGGGTTCTGTCACGTTCCTGACCTGTTTTCCTTTGTTTTGTATTCATTTTAGTTGGTCAGGGCGTGAGTTGGGTGGGTTTGTCTATGTTTGTATTTCTATGTGGGGTTTTGTGTTCGGCCTGGTATGATTCTCAATTAGAGACAGGTGTGTATTGTTTGTCTCTAATTGAGAGTCATACAAAGGCAGCCAGGGTTTCACTGGTGTTTTGTGGGTGTTTGTTCCTGTGTCCTCACAGGACAGTTGAAGGTTAGTATCATTTGTTGTTTGGTAGTGTATTGTTTTGCTGTTTTCATTAAAAGATGGCTTATTTCCCTCAATCCGCATCTTGGTCCTATCCATGCTCCTCCTCGTTTGAGGAGGAGAACAACAATGACTGCCTTTACACCACCACTGCAAAACATTTCAAATAGAAATGATGCACCAAGAATACCAGAAATAGCATCTCTGACTCTGGAAGACTGCATTGTGGGTAAATAATTGCCCCTTTTCTGATCCTCACAGAGAGAACATTAATGCAGATTGGTGACCTTCCCAATTTAAACAAACATCAGTCCAGCAGCTCAATCAATAGAAATTGCAATTCTCATGTCGTGTATCACCTACTAAAACTGTATGAAATTAAGCAATATCACTTCTTTCAAATTCTATTACAATTTAAATGCGTATAGCCTTTGCGCTATACACTCTTTTTTAGCTGCTATACATAGCCTATATAAAGCTGCTTATAGACAGATCTCTTCGCTTTATAGCTTATAGCCTCTCAGAATACAAGTGGGGGTATGGGTTGGACAGGCTAATGGGACACTTGATGTAACCATTTAGCTGAGAGCATGTGTTTACCTCCAATTCACCTCATCTACAGATCAATATCAGTGAAATTCCATGGTAACAGAATGATGCAGACTCAGATTTTTCCACTTTAGAATGTACGTCAGACAAAAATCAATGATTGCAAAGTTAAACAAACCAACTCTATGCATAAGGATTCTTTTAAGAACATCCACAGAAAATGTGCATAAAAACACATGTACAGTGAAAGTATTCTGACCCCTTCACTTTTTCTACATTTTGTTACGTTACAGCCTTATTCTAATTTTTTATTTTTTTTATTTAAATCCTCATCAATCTACACACAATCCCCATAATGACAAAGCAAAAACGGGTTTAATAATAAAATGTAGCAAATTTATTTTTTAAAAATAAACGGAAATATCACATTTACGTAAGTATTCAGACCCTTTACTCAGTACTTTGAAGCACCTTCGGCAGCGATTACAGCCTCAAGTCTTCTTGGGTATGACGCTACAAGCTTGACACACCTGTATTTGGGGAGTTTCTCCCATTCTTCTCTGCAGATCCTCTCAAGCTCTGTCAGGTTGGATGGGGAGCGTCGCTGCACAGCTATTTTCAGGTCTCTCCAGAGATGTTCGATTGGGTTCAAGTCTGGGCTCTGACTGGGGCACTCAAGGACATTCAGAGACTTGTCCTGAAGCCACTCCTGCGTTGTCTTGGATGTGAGCTTAGGGTCCTTGTCCTGTTGGAAGGTGAACCTTCACCTCAGTCTGAGGTCCTGAGCACTCTCAAGCAGGTTTTCATCAAGGATTTCTCTGTACTTTGCTCCGTTCATCTTTCCCTCAATCCTGACAAGTCTCCCAGTCCCTGCAGCTGAAAAACATCCCCACAGCATTATACTAGAGGCAACCATGCATCACCGTAGGGATGGTGCCAGGTTTCCTCCAGACGTGATGCTCGGCCTTCAGGCCAAAGAGTTCGATCTTGGTTTCATCAGACGAGAAAATCTTGTTTTTCATAGTCTGACAGTCCTTTAGGTGCCTTTTGGCAAACTCCAAGCGGGCTGTCATGCTTTAACTGCGGAGTGGCTTCCGTCTTGGTAATCTCGCTGACCAAGGCCCTTCTCCCCCAATTGTTCAGTTTGGCCAGCTCTAGGAAGAGTCTTGGTGGTTCCAAAATTCTTTAATTTAAGAATGATGGAGGCCACTGTGTTCTTGGGGACCTTCAATGCTACATAAATGTTTTGGTAACCTTCCTCAGATCTGTGCCTCGACATAATCCTGTCTCGGAGTTTACGGACAATTCCTTCGACCTCATGGCTTGGTTTTTGCTCTGACATGCACTATCAACTGTGGTACCTTATATAGACAGATGTGTGCCTTTCCAAATCATGTCCAATCAATTGACTTTACTACAGGTGGACTCCAATAAAGTTTTAGAAACATCTCAAGGCTGATAAAGGGAAACAGGATGCACCTGAGCTCAATTTCGAGTCCCATAGCAAAGGTTCTGAATACTTATGTAAATAAGGTGTGTGTTTTGTATTTGTAATACATTTACAAACATTTCTGAAAACCTGTTTTTGCTTTGTCATTATAGGATATTGTGTGTAGATTGATGAGGTAAAAAAATTATTGAATACATTTTATAATAAGGCTGTAACGTAACAAAATGTGGAAAACGGAAGTGGTCTGAATACTTTCCGAATGCACTGTACTTGAAGAATAGTGCAGATGCAAAGTTTGGAACAGAATGACAGCAAAAACAGAGCAAACCGTCATTCTGCACTGTTCCTCAAGTAAATGTGGTTTTGCACAATTTTTTGTGGAAACGGTTCAAATTCATCCTTGTGCATTGAGTTGTATGGTTTGTTTAACTTTGCAATCATTGGTTTTTGTTTGACATACATTTTAAAGTTAAAAAACTGTTACCGTGGATTCTGTTACCATGGAATTGCCCTGATATTGATCTGTAGATGGGGTGAATTGGGGGTAAACATAATCTCAGCTAAATGGTTACATCATTAAGGGTGCGTTCGTAAATTCAGAATAATTGACACATTTACAAACGCTGAACACCCGTTGAATATGGCCGATGTCAGTAAACGTTGGCAAAAAAAAGCGTAATTAAATTGTTGCCAGCGGCACAGTTACAGTCACCAATGCTCTGGATAACATGAAAACAGCCTAACCAGCTCTGCTAGGGAGAGTAAACTGGTCAGAGTGAGGCGTTCTCTCATTTATGTCTAGAAGTAGCTAGAAAGCTAGCCAACGTTAGCCAGTTAGCTTGAGTGCTTGACTGCCGTTGTGAGGTCAGAACGCTCGGACTAACCCTACTCCTCGACCAGAGCGTCCAGTGTGTGCGCTTTGACCGCTCTTAGAGCGAAACGCTCTGAATTTACGAACACCCAGTGGGCACTCTGAGCACACTTTGGCACTCCAGATTGATTTTACAAACACACCCCAAGTATCATCATCATTCTTTTACCATGGAATTGCAACACAAGCGTTCCATAAAATAGTTATCGAACTTCTTGAATACGAGTAAAATCTTGGAGATGGGGGAGGTCACCATCAATAAATCTTAAAGTCAGTTTCCCAGACTCAGATTAAACATGGTCCTGGACTATAAAGCACTTTAAATGTAGAATCGCCATTGATTTTGAAACCAAGACTTTGATCAGTATCTGGGAAACCGGACCCATATGTATTGAACTCCGGAATTTTCTCTGCCTCCTAATTTACCCTGAATGTAATACAGACCAGTTGAACCACCATCGTACACTACACAACCAAAAGTATGTGGACACCTGCATGTCGAACATCTCATTCCAAAGTCATGGGTATTAATATGGAGTTGATCCCCCCCTTTTCTGCTATAACATCCTCCACTCTTCTGGGAAGGCTTTCCACTAGATGTTGGAACATTGCTGTGGGGACTTGCTTCCATTCAGCCATAAGAGCATTAGTGAGGTCAAGGCTGGCTCGCAGTCGGCGTTCCAATTCATCCCAAAGGTGTTCAACAGGGGTTGAGATCAGGGCTCTGTGCATGCCAGTCAAATTCTTTCACACCGATCTCGACAAACCATTTCTGTATGGACCTTGCTTTGTGCACGGGGGCATTGTCATGCTGAAACAGGAAAGGGACTTCCCCAAACTGGTGCCACAAAGATGGAAGCACAGAATCGTCTAGAATGTCATTGTATGCTGTAGCGTTAATATTTCACTTCACTGGAACTAAGTGGCCTAGCCAGAACCATGAAGAACTGCCCAAGATTATTCCTCCTCAACCAAACTTTACAGTTGGCACTATGCATTCGAGCAGGTAGCGTTTTCCTGGCATCTGCCAAACCCAGATTCGTCCATCAGACAGCCAGATGGTAAAGCATGATTCATGACTTCAGAGAACAAGTTTCCACCGCTCCAGTCTCTAATGGCGGCGAGCTTAACACAAACTCCAACCGATGCTTTGCATTGCGCTAGGTGATCTTAGGCTTGTGTGCAGCTGCTTGGCCATGGAAACCAATTTCACAAAGCTTCCGACAAACAGTTTTTGTGCTGACGTTGCTTCCAGAGGCAGTTTGGAACTCAGTAATGAGTGTTGCAACTGAGGAAAGACAATTTTTACACTCTACACGCTTCAACACTCGGCAGTCCCCGTTCTGTGAGCTTGTGTGGCCTACCACTTTGCAGCTGAGCCGTTGTTGCTCCTAGACGTTTCCACTTCACAATAACTTACAGTTGACCGGGTCCACTCTAGTAGCGAAGAAATTTGACAAACTGACTTGTTGGAAAGGTGACAGCCTATGATGGTGTCACATTGAAAGTCACTAAGCTCTTCAATAAGGCCACACTACTGCAAAAATGTTTGTCTATGGAGATTGCATGGC
The DNA here is from genome assembly GCF_029448725.1 of Salvelinus fontinalis. Taxonomy (NCBI): domain Eukaryota; kingdom Metazoa; phylum Chordata; class Actinopteri; order Salmoniformes; family Salmonidae; genus Salvelinus; species Salvelinus fontinalis. Next base: position 8,069,240 of record NC_074673.1, read on the forward strand.
TTTGTGCTCGATTTTATACACCTGTCAGCAACGGGTGTGGCTGAAATAGCCAAATCTACTAATCTGAAGGAGTGGCCACCTACAGTACGTACATAAAAGTACCAATTTGTAAGTCGCTCTGGATAAGAGCGTCTGCTAAATGACTTAAATGTAAAATGTAAATGTATCTGGCGTCGCTCAAGTGACGCCATAACACAATTCCCCTTTGATGTGAAAAGCTAATGCAGTAATCATAAAAGGAAACACCTATTTGAAAAGGTGATTTTTTTAAACATTTATTGTAAAATAAATGTGATTGACAATTGAAAGTTTCAATTTTATTTTCAAATGACATCACAACTGTTTCAGTAACTACATGTCCGAAAGCTGGAATTCTTGTAATATGCTATTGCCCATGATAGCTTCTTCTTCTTCTTCATTTCATTCTATATACATATTTATATATACACACACACACACGATTCTATGAGTTCCACATGTTGCATATTCCATATGTTCCACGTTCAAGAAGAGTCGACTCATGATGCAAGCCTGTTCCTTCGGACTGGCAAACAAACTATAACATCTAAAAACGGTTATAACCTTAATACACTGACCAAATATCATCATCATCATGACAAACGCAATTCAAATTTTTACAAAATAAAAAAGCGCAAAGTTGAAAGCAGATGAAGGGGCTGTTGGAAAAAAAAGAAGCTAACGGCTCCTCTGTCCGTTCACTCATCAAAATACAAACAAAACCAGAAACACAAAATGAAAGGATGAAGAATAAAATAAAGCTGTACACATGAATAAAAAAGCTCTACGATGCTTGACTGATTCAAAGTTCATTTTGTGAATGGACAACGCTAGGCAAGCCTCGATCTGTGTGTACTAAATAGTCTTCTGAGCTAAGAGGGGGGGGGGGGGACAAAGAGGAGGATTGTTTCAGCAAGTCGTCGTCAGATTCCATTGAGAAAACCTTTAGATTCTGTTGAGGGGAGGTGGTCAAAATGCAACCAAACTGGTTCCTGTTTCAGTTGGCACCAAACAGAAAGAAAACAGATAGAAAAACAGGCAGGTACTACCTGAACCTGTCCAATAAAATAAATGCTCCAATGGTCCGTCGCAAAACGTTTTGCTAATGGTGTGCCCTAATGAACACGACCCGGCAGTTTTACCCCCCCCCCCCCTGAAGAATGTTAACGTTTCCATGGCCGTTTGCCTACATTGGCCTGCAGGTGATGTTGCCATGGTGAACAGGTGATGCTGTTACCATGGTGACCTTGTGACGCTGGTGGTTGCCGTGTTAGACCAGGGTCGGAGTGGGGTCAGGTCAGAGGTCAGACGCCAGTGCCCACCTGGCTGTTGTAGTCAGTGGACTCCATCTTGAGGATGTAAGGGATGATGCTGTCTATCTGTACGTTGCCGATGAGGCCAGTAAAGAACAGCTCCTCTGTCACCGCTGCATTCATAAGCCGCAGGGCAGGAAGACGAAGCAGCAGCTTGGATAACCTGAGGGGAAAGAGGAAGGGAGGGCTGTTATTAATGGACAATATATCCATACATTCCATGCCAATAAAGCATTTGAATTTGACAATTTAATTGAGAAGAGGAGAGACACAGAGAGATACAGAGAGACAGCGAGAGAGCGTGATACAGAGAGAGAGAGAGCGATAGAGAGCACAATGCTTTGCCAGTGATGTACAGTGAGACATAGTGATGAGTAATGAGATGTTATAATGAGATGTTATAATGAGATGTAGTGATGCGTAATGAGATGTTATATTGAGATGTAGCGATGCGTAATGAGATGTTATAATGAGATGTAGTGATGCGTAATGAGATGTAGTGATGCGTAATGAGATGTAGCGATGCGTAATGAGATGTTATAATGAGATGTAGTGATGCGTAATGAGATGTTATAATGAGATGTAGTGATGCGTAATGAGATGTTATAATGAGATGTAGCGATGCGTAATGAGATGTTATATTGAGATGTAGCGATGCGTAATGAGATGTTATAATGAGATGTAGCGATGCGTAATGAGATGTAGTGATGCGTATTGAGATGTAGCGATGCGTATTGAGATGTAGCGATGCGTAATGAGATGTAGCGATGCGTATTGAGATGTAGCGATGCGTAATGAGATGTAGCGATGCGTAATGAGATGTAGCGATGCGTAATGAGATGTAGCGATGCGTAATGAGATGTAGCGATGCGTAATGAGATGTAGCGATGCGTAATGAGATGTAGCGATGCGTAATGAGATATTATAATGAGATGTAGCGATGCGTAATGAGATGTAGTGATGCGTATTGAGATGTAGTGATGCGTATTGAGATGTAGCGATGCGTATTGAGATGTAGCGATGCGTAATGAGATGTAGCGATGCGTAATGAGATGTAGCGATGCGTAATGAGATGTAGTGATGCGTATTGAGATGTAGCGATGCGTAATGAGATATTATAATGAGATGTAGCGATGCGTAATGAGATGTAGTGATGCGTAATGAGATGTAGTGATGCGTAATGAGATGTAGTGATGCGTAATGAGATGTAGCGATGCGTAATGAGATATTATAATGAGATGTAGCGATGCGTAATGAGATGTAGTGATGCGTATTGAGATGTAGTGATGCGTATTGAGATGTAGCGATGCGTAATGAGATGTAGCGATGCGTAATGAGATGTAGTGATGCGTATTGAGATGTAGTGATGCGTATTGAGATGTAGCGATGCGTAATGAGATGTAGCGATGCGTAATGAGATGTAGCGATGCGTAATGAGATGTAGCGATGCGTAATGAGATGTAGCGATGCGTAATGAGATGTAGCGATGCGTAATGAGATATTATAATGAGATGTAGCGATGCGTAATGAGATATTATAATGAGATGTAGAGATGCGTATTGAGATGTTATAATGAGATGTAGCGATGCGTAATGAGATGTTATAATGAGATGTAGTGATGCGTAATGAGATGTTATAATGAGATGTAGCGATGCGTAATGAGATATTATAATGAGATGTAGTGATGCGTATTGAGATGTAGCGATGCGTATTGAGATGTAGTGATGCGTAATGAGATGTTATAATGAGATGTTATAATGAGATGTAGCGATGCGTAATGAGATGTTATAATGAGATGTAGCGATGCGTAATGAGATATTATATTGAGATGTAGTGATGCGTAATGAGATGTTATAATGAGATGTAGTGATGCGTAATGAGATATTATAATGAGATGTAGTGATGCGTAATGAGATGTTATAATGAGATGTTATAATGAGATGTTATAATGAGATGTTATAATGAGATGTTATAATGAGATGTAGTGATGCGTAATGAGATGTAGTGATGTTATATTGAGATGTAGTGATGTTATATTGAGATGTAGTGATGTTATAATGAGATGTTATAATGAGATGTAGTGATGCGTAATGAGATGTTATAATGAGATGTAGTGATGTTATAATGAGATGTTATAATGAGATGTAGTGATGCGTAATAAGATGTTATAATGAGATGTAGTGATGTTATAATGAGATGTTATAATGAGATGTTATAATGAGATGTAGCGATGCGTAATGAGACGTTATAATGGAATGTAGTGATGCGTAATGAGATGTTATAATGAGATGTAGCGATGCGTAATGAGATGTTATAATGAGATGCAGCGATGACTAATGAGATGTTATAACGAGATGTAGCGATGCGTAATGAGATGTTATAACGAGATGTAGCGATGCGTAATGAGATGTAGCGATGCGTAATGAGATGTTATAACGAGATGTAGCGATGCGTAATGAGATGTTACTGACCGATATGAGTCTTCAGGGTAGGTCCGAGTTACATAATCCTGTAGCTCCATGTAGGCTTTCTCCTGGAAACGCTCAATCTGTAGGGTGTTGTCTATACCTGGGTGGTCTACGACACACACACACACACACACACACACACACACACACACACACACACACACGTACGTTAAATAAAAGGAAATGTGGTCTACAGCAAAGAGAAACACAGAATCGTTCACCATGGTTACCAAACAACTGTCCCTGACAGTGTGCATGATTCCATTTCACCGCTATTATAGTTTTATAGTTGTCCTTCATTATAGTCAGGGGCGCAACTTTGTTTTTAGAATTGGGGGGGGTGGGGGGACGGGGGGCATAATTATTTTATTTTTAATTCAGTCGGATAAACATTCCAAACAGCCTACCCGACTGCTCAGCACACCGTTGCCTCATTTTGTATCACATTCCAATAATAAAACCGGGGGGGGGAGGGGACAAAAATGCAACTTCAGAATGTATGGGGGGATAGTTGCACCCCCCCTGATTATAGTCGCCGCCCTCCTCCACTATAGTCGTCTATTATATTTTGCAGTAGGCGTTTTCATATCAAACATTTCTTGGCAAAGACACACAGAACAATTAGATTCAACAAAAGGAAAGGGCGCAACTCTCCAGTATTGATTATAACTCTCCCTTTATGTACACAGTTAACCCAGAGAGAGACCGGAGTTACTTGACTTTGTTTAAATAGTTAACCCATAGGGAGACCTGGGTTACTTGACTTTGTTTAAATAGTTAACCCAGAGAGAGACCGGAGTTACTTGACTTTGTTTAAATAGTTAACCCATAGAGAAACCTGAGTTACTTGACTTTGTTTAAATAGTTAACCCATAGGGAGACCGGAGTTACTTGACTTTGTTTAAATAGTTAACCCATAGGGAGACCTGAGTTACTTGACTTTGTTTAAATAGTTAACCCATAGGGAGGGAGACCTGAGTTACTTGACTTTGTTTAAATAGTTAACCCATAGGGAGGGAGACCTGAGTTACTTGACTTTGTTTAAATAGTTAACCCATAGGGAGACCTGAGTTACTTGACTTTGTTTAAATAGTTAACCCATAGGGAGACCGGAGTTACTTGACTTTGTTTAAATAGTTAACCCATAGGGAGACCTGAGTTACTTGACTTTGTTTAAATAGTTAACCCATAGAGAAAACTGAGTTACTTGACTTTGTTTAAATAGTTAACCCATAGGGAGACCTGAGTTACTTGACTTTGTTTAAATAGTTAACCCATAGAGAAAACTGAGTTACTTGACTTTGTTTAAATAGTTAACCCATAGAGAAACCTGAGTTACTTGACTTTGTTTAAATAGTTAACCCATAGGGAGACCTGAGTTACTTGACTTTGTTTAAATAGTTAACCCATAGAGAAAACTGAGTTACTTGACTTTGTTTAAATAGTTAACCCATAGAGAGACCTGAGTTACTTGACTTTGTTTAAATAGTTAACCCATAGAGAAAACTGAGTTACTTGACTTTGTTTAAATAGTTAACCCATAGAGAAAACTGAGTTACTTGACTTTGTTTAAATAGTTAACCCATAGAGAAAACTGAGTTACTTTACTTTGTTTAAATAGTTAACCCATAGAGAAAACTGAGTTACTTGACTTTGTTTAAATAGTTTGCTGAGAATCTGGGAACTGTTGTCTGAAGGGCAGCACCTAGCTACACTAAGAAGTGATGTGTGACAGAGGACAAGTCGCCATGCTAACGCATAGGGCGCACACGTTTAAACCAATTACAGCACTTTTCCCCGACAATGAATCACGTCACATCACATATCCTTCCTTTTCTCTTTCATCAGCACGTTTCCCCCTATCATTTACATAATGAACACGACTCCAATCCCCCAACCAGTTCTGAAGAGAACCAGGTCTTTGAGTTAGGCATAACTCCTAGGCATAACTCCTATGTTACAGAACTGTAAAAAAAAAAAAAAACACGAATGGCTCGCCTGTTTACTTCTCTTCCCACTCTCCCTCCTTGCTGACTGGCAGCACCCAGCTACACTAAGAAGGTGTGAAAGTACACAGGCACCTTCTCTTTTGTTTTTCCCATCAGACACCAGGGTAAGACGAAGCAGCACAACAATCGTGGTCATCTTGACTCATCTTTCTCAGAGTGTGATAGAGATCTAGCCAGTCAACGTGTCGTCTCAGCGGGTCCCTTAAAAAGCAGCCAGCACCTCCCAGCTGGCCACATACACAACCACAGAGTCACTGTATGCAGCCATGGCACACCAGAACCGCCCCGCAGCGAGACTGGACGGCTTAATATGCCACAGGGACACACACACACACACACTTTTTATCCACAGAACAATTCGTCATGTTACTGCATAAGAGTCACTGTGTGCATGTTTAAACCAATGGCCGTGTTCCAGACAATCTTCAAAGCAGTCACACTGTATCCTATTGATGCGGTTAGTGACGTGTTAAACACTTGGCCAGGCCGGGTGGGCGTTGTGTGATGATTTTGTACGCGGTTGTTTTTTCTTTGCAGATGCTCTGGGACGTGGCCAACGATATCACTTTTTCGCAGCAGTGAGTTGCATCATGCATCGTTCTTTCATAACAACAACCCATAATTAACCTGTAAGCTCCTCTCTTCATCCCTTCTCCCCCTCCTCCCCTCTACTCACCAGGGCTGAAGAGGATGATGGCTTTAAGGTAGGCGTATTCATAAACGTCAGGGGATAGCTTGGCCATGCTGTTACAGAACTCCTGCATCCTCCAGATGTGTTCCATCACCAGCTTCACTCTCTCTGGGGACAGCTTCTCTGTAGGGGGGGGACAAGTCAATGAAACATGATAATTACACGCTGCTTTGTAGACCCTTTTTTTAAATGGTAATTCACATTTTATTTAGCAAATATAAATCACCAGCAAAACAGAAATACATAGAAAATGAAGTTTTACAACCCTCATCCCAATCCCAACGAAGACTTAAAAGCATCTTGCTGGTAAATATTGTGAAGAATATATTGTATTCATTTTTCACCATCACCTCCTGTACCATCTTGTAGGCTGGTCTGAAGGTGGTTGATGATGGCAGCCAGGATGGTGGAGACATTCATGACATTGGAGCATTGAGCCAGGCCCAGAGCAAACAGCTCGTTCCAACACGCCTTCATCAGGTTAATGTCATTATCCTGACCACTGGGAGATAGAAATGAAGAGGATTTATTACATAAATCATTTTTTTAAAATAAAAACTGGGTGGTTTGAGCACTGAATTCTGATTGGCTGAAAGCCATGGTATATCAAAACGTTTAGTTTTATTGCTGTGATTACATTTGCAACCAGTTTATAATAGCAATTAGGCACCTCGGGGGTTTGTGGTAATTGGTCAATATACCACTCCTCCTCAGGCCTTATTGCTTAAGTATATTTAATATGATAATGTATATTTTTTACTTGGTGATTTAGCAGTGTATTTGATCATTTAACAGATACAATACCAGTGGATACACTATTTTAAAATCATGGAGGATAACACATTATACAATTTATCTGCATTTTGGTTCACTGACTTTGGTCAGTAGGCAGGAAAAGACTTAGTGATAAACAGATATATAAAAGTTTACAACTACATTAGATAGATGAATGTAGACTAATAGAATAACAGCGGTACGCATTAGCTAGGTACTCACCCCAAGGCTTGGAAGGCAGGTATGGAGCGTGCCCAGTGCATGGACAGGAAGAGGAGCCGGGAGGCCGACTCACAGATGTAGTTCACATTAAGGTACTCCGGCATGGGCAACGGCATCATTAGCTAGAGATAGAGGGATAAAGAGACGAGAGAGAAAGAGAGAAAGAGAGAGAGAGATAGAGGGATAAAGAGAGAGAGAGAGAGAGAGAAAGAGAGCGATAGAGATAGATAAGAGAGAGAGAGAGACAGAGAGAGAGAGATAGATAGAGATAGATAAGAGAGAGAGACAGAGAGAGAGAGCGATAGAGAGAGAGCGATAGAGATAGATAAGAGAGAGAGAAAGAGAGCGATAGATAGATAAGAGAGAGAGAGAGATAAATAAGAGAGAGATAGAGATAAATAGATAGGAGAGACTTGAACAGTTTCTAAACGTCTCAGCCTATCACAATCCTATCACTACTCCAACCATTCTAAACATGTTAAACAACAGGTAGCGATAGAGACGGCATGACATGAGGGAGAAAGAATGGGCCTAGACATCATTAGAGACAAGTCTGAAACTTGATTAAATAATGAAGTACACTTTATTAATCCCGACTTAGTCCCTCATGATTCTTGAATCACTCTTTTTAAAGACACACTGAGAATACATCTACCTTCCTTCAAAATAACTTTAATTGCTCGGCCTCCGACCGCAAGGCACTACAGAGGGTAGTGCGTACGGCCCAGTACATCACTGGGGCAAAGCTGCCTGCCATCCAGGAACTCTACACCAGGCGGTGTCAGAGGAAGACCCTAAAAATTGTCAAGGACCCCAGCCATCCCAGTCATAGACTGTTCTCTCTACTCCCGCATTGCAAGCGGTACCGGAGTGCCAAGTCTAGGACAAAAAGGCTTCAACAGTTTTTACCCCCAAGCCATAAGACTCCTGAACAGGTAATCAAATGGCTACCCGGACTATTTGCATTGTGTGCCCCCCCCTCCCAACCCCTCTTTTTTTGGTTAGAGCCTGTAAGTAAGCATTTCACTGTTGTATTCGGCACACCAGACAAATAAACGTTGATTTGAATGAACTTTCAATCAGATGTTATGGTAAGCTCCTGACCCGTTGAGAGGAGTAGTGTCCCAAATGGCACCCTATTCCCTATATAGTGCACTACTTTTAACCCAAACCCATTGGGCTCTGGTCAAAAATAGCGCACTATATAGGGAATAGGGTGCCATTTGGGATGGACTCTGGGTGTTACGGGCGTTGTCCCCAGACCCTCACCTTGAAAGGGACGTGGCTGTCTAAGAGTAGAGGCCCCTCCAGCTCCACCACGGGGCCAGACTGGTCTCCTGACATCAGCTGCATGGTGGCTTCCAGAGAGTCTCCTGCTGAGCCGTCCCCAGGGTTCAGGGCCTTGGCCAGAGTGTCAAACGCTCTGGGGGGTGGTGGGGGAGACACAATGGACAGGTCAGTTCACGATGTAGGACCCGTAATAATCCCTAAGAGGGCTCCACCGTCTAGTCTTTTCCTGGAACTTGATTGGTCCAAACCCAATCATCTCCTCGGCTACTTCTCAACCGTTCCCTCCCCTCAGACCTTCTTCAAAACATTTTGAGAAGGAGGTGAGGAGAGAGGGATTAAGGAAAGGGATTAAGGAAAGATGAATAGATAAAAGAACAGATCTGATCATTATGTGGTTCCTTTGTAAACCTGTGACTCAGTGATGAACACATTACCTAAGAACACAAGCTTGACAGTAAGGTTATTCTGATGGCAAATCTGAAACCAGCGAGTCTTGCGCAACCTAATTAAGCATGCACACACACACACACACACACACACACACACACACCTCCGGCAAGTCAAACTAGAAACCTTAAAGGGCAATTCCACCGCTTTTCATCCTTACGTTTATATTAAGTTAAAAAGTTCTGCCCCATGTGTTAAAACATTTTAAAAACAGCGATTTTCAAACACTATGGGATTTGCTGTAACGTGGGGAGCAAGAAAATACCCTTCATCTGGCTAGAAACTTGTGGAAGGTTTTGAGTGAAAAAATATATATTCTTTTAATGTCACAGAGAAGCATTTCTTTAGGACCTTTTCTTCTTCTCTTTTTAACCACAAATCCTAGAAACGCACTGTATTTACACACAGTAGCAGTGACGGAAAAGCACTGCATGTAGGTTTGGTGCTGAAGATAATGAATATGAGGATGAAAAGTGGCGGAAAGAATCAATTTGAGCCCTATAATATAAAGAACCCCAAAGATCCTTCTGATACACTCAGAACATCTAATATACCTGTCGGTTAAAAGATCAGTACAGCTATTAGTCAATTCATGTTGCATAATTATATTACATATTTGACTGTACTATAGTTGTATTGGTGTTTTGTGTCCTTGACTTTTTAGGCTATATTAACAATGTTATAAAAAGTTTATCATAAAATGTAAAAAAAATAGATATATAAATCCGGTATGAAACCTCTCCTCACCGGGTGATGTCACAGGCAGTCTGTTCGTCTCCTTGGAGATCCGTCATGGAGCTGTCTCCATTGCTAAGGGTGTCTTCCGCGCCCATCAAGTCATTGCTGTCGGTACCATCGTTCATCTCCCGGGCCTTGTTCAGGTGGGCCAGTGACGTCACCACGTTGGCCAGCGTGCTCAGGTCGTCCTGACACGGGTCATTCTACGGAGGGGCACCAGGGACAATCAGCTCCATTATCAACAATCAAAACATTTCTATTAAATCACCTCATCTTTAAGGTTATTACAGACAGGTACAGTTGAAGTCGGAAGTTTACATAAACCTTAGCCAAATACATTTAAACTCAGTTTTTCACAATTCCTGACATTTAATCAGAGTAAAAATTCCCTGTCTTAGGTCAGTTAGGATCACCAGTTTATTTTAAGAATGTGAAATGTCAGAATAATAGTAGAGAGAACGATTTATTTCAGCTTTTATTTCTTTCATCACATTCCCAGTGGGTCAGAAGTTTACATACACTCAATTAGTATGTGATAGCATTGCCTTTAAATTGTTTAACTTGGGTTAACCGTTTTGTGTAGCCTTCCACAAGCTTCCCACAATAAGTTGGGTGAATTTCGGCCCATTCCTCCTCACAGAGCTGGTGTAACTGAGTCAGGTTTGTAGGCCGCCTTGCTCGCACACGCTTTTCAGTTCTGCCAACAGATTTTCTATAGGATTGAGGTCAGGGCACCGTGATGGCCACTCCAATACCTTGACTTGGTTGTCCTTAAGCCATTTTGCCGCAACTTTGGAAGTACGATTGGGTCATTGTCCATTTGGAAGACCCATTTGCGACCAAGCTTTAACTTCCTGACTGATGTCTTGAGATGATGCTTCAATATATCCACATAATTTTACTTCCTCATGATGCCATCTATTTTGTGAAGTGCACCAGTCCCTCCTGCAGTAAAGCACCCCCACAACATGATGCTGCCACCCCCGTGCTTCACGGTTGGGATGGTGTTCTTCCTCCAAACATAACAATGGTCATTATAGCCAAACAGTTCTATTTTTGTTTCATCAGACCAGAGGGCATTTCTCCAAAATGTACACTTTGTCCCCATGTGCAGTTGCAAACCATAGTCTGGCTTTTTTATGGCGGTTTTGGAGCAGTGGCTTCTTCCTTGCTGAGCGGCCTTTCAGGTTATGTTGATACAGGACTCGTTTTACTGTGGATATAGATACTTTTGTACCCGTTTCATCCAGCATCTTCACAAGGTCCTTTTGGTGTTGTTCTGGGATTGATTTGCTCTTTTCGCCCCAAAGTACGTTGATCTCTAGGAGACAGAACGCATCTCCTACCTGAGTGGTATGACGGCTGCGTGTTCCCATGGTGTTTATACTAGCGAACTATTGTTTGTACAGATGAACGTGGTACCTTCAGGCGTTTGTAAATTGCTCCCAAGGATGAACCAGACTTGTGGAGGTCTACAATTTTTTCTGAGGTCTTGGCTGATTTCTTTTGATTTTCCCATGATGTCAAGCAAAGAGGCACTGAGTTTGAAGGTAGTCCTTGAAATACATCCACAGGTACACCTCCAATTGACTCAAATGTTGTCAATTAGCCTATCAGAAGCCGTGACATTTTCTGGAATTTTCCAAGCTGTTTAAAGGCACAGTCAACTTAGTGTATGTAAACTTCTGACCCACTGGAATTGTGATACAGTGAAATAATAATAATAATAATCTGCCTGTAAAAAATTGTTGGAAAAATGACTTGTGTCATGCAAAGTATGCACAAAGTAGATGTCCTAAGTGACTTGCCAAAACTATAGTTTGTTTGTTAACAAGAAATTTGTGGAGTGGTTGAAAAACGAGTTTTAAATGACTCCAACCTAAATGTATGTAAACTTCCGACTTCAACTGTATATATGCTACTTTATCCATTATATGCTACTTCATCCATTTCAGCTTCATGATTTTAAGATTGAATTGCTAGATGTTGTAAATGTCATCCCGACAAGCCAGATCATTCTACAGAGGGGCACACAGAATACTGTCTATCACACATTTTGTATTAGAGACTGTGTAGGAGGTCCTTGAGGGAGCCAGGTCAGAATGACATATTAGCAACAGAATGCTATATTCTCAATCATGTTCTGTGCAATCTGTTTAGAAAATGTTCTGTTTGAAAATGTTGCAAATAACGCAGATGCCAATGAACAATACACACAAAGCTATCTATTAAAAAATGTTAATTATGTGTTTTTATTGACTGGCAACTTTGTTATTTGCAAATGTTTTGGATCAGATTTTAAAGAACATGTTCTTGGTAATATACCAACCCTTAGCACAGTGTTCCCCAACCCTGGTTCTCCAGTACCCCAACAGTGTTCCCAAACCCTGGTCCTCCAGTACCCCAACAGTGTTCCCAAACCCTGGTTCTCCAGTAGTCCAACAACGTTTCCCAACCCTGGTTCTCCAGTACCCCAACAGTAGTTCCCAACCCTGGTCCTCCAGTACCCCCAACCCTGGTCCTCCAGTACCCACAACAGTGATCCCCAACCCTGGTTCTCCAGTACCCCAACCCTGGTTCTCCAGTACCCCCAACAGTGGTTCCCAACCCTGGTCCTCCAGTACCCCCAACCCTGGTCCTCCAGTACCCACAACAGTGATCCCCAACCCTGGTCCTCCAGTACCCCAACAGTACACATTCTTACAAGCACACATGATAATCCTCAAGCCCTCAATGAGTTAAATGAGGTGTGTTTGTCCAAGGCTATAACAACGTGTACTTTTGGGGATACTGGAGGACCAGGGTGGGGAAACACTGTTGGGGATACTGGAGGACCAGGGTGGGGAAACACTGTTGGGGGTACTGGAGGACCAGGGTGGGGAAACACTGTTGGGGATACTGGAGGACCAGGGTTGGGAAACACTGTTGGGGATACTGGAGGACCAGGGTTGGGAAACACTGTTGGGGATACTGGAGGACCAGGGTAGAGGAACACTGTTGGGGCTACTGGAGGACCAGGGTGGGGAAACACTGTTGGGGATACTGGAGGACCAGGGTAGAGGAACACTGTTGGGGCTACTGGAGGACCAGGGTTGGGAAACACTGTTGGGGTACTGGAGGACCAGGGTTGGGAAACACTGTTGGGGATACTGGAGGACCAGGGTAGAGGAACACTGTTGGGGCTACTGGAGGACCAGGGTTGGGAAACACTGTTGGGGTACTGGAGGACCAGGGTTGGGAAACACTGTTGGGGATACTGGAGGACCAGGGTGGGGAAACACTGTTGGGGTACTGGAGGACCAGGGTGGGGAAACACTGTTGGGGATACTGGAGGACCAGGGTTGGGAAACACTGTTGGGGGTACTGGAGGACCAGGGTGGGGGAACACTGTTGGGGATACTGGAGGACCAGGGTTGGGGAACACTGTTGGGGATACTGGAGGACCAGGGTAGAGGAACACTGTTGGGGCTACTGGAGGACCAGGGTAGAGGAACACTGTTGGGGATACTGGAGGACCAGGGTTGGGAAACACTGTTGGGGATACTGGAGGACCAGGGTTGGGAAACACTGTTGGGGATACTGGAGGACCAGGGTTGGGAAACACTGTTGGGGATACGGGAGGACCAGGGTAGGGGAACACTGTTGGGGCTACTGGTGGACCAGGGTTGGGAAACACTGTTGGAGTTACTGGAGGACCAGGGTGGGGAAACACTGTTGGAGTTACTGGAGGACCAGGGTTGGGAAACACTGTTGGAGTTACTGGAGGACCAGGGTGGGGAAACACTGTTGGGGTTACTGGAGGACCAGGGTTGGGAAACACTGTTGGAGTTACTGGAGGACCAGGGTTGGGAAACACTGTTGGAGTTACTGGAGGACCAGGGTGGGGAAACACTGTTGGGGTTACTGGAGGACCAGGGTGGGGAACAATGTTGGGGATACTGGTGGACCAGGGATGGGGAACACTGTTGGGGTACTGGAGGACCAGGGTTGGGAAACACTGTTGGGGTTACTGGAGGACCAGGGTTGGGGGGTACTGGAGGACCAGGGTTGGGGGGTACTGGAGGACCAGGGTTGGGGGGTACTGGAGGACCAGGGTTGGGGGGTACTGGAGGACCAGGGTTGGGGAACCCTTTTGGGGGTACTGGAGAACCAGGGTGGGGCTGGAGGACCAGGGTTGGGGAACCTTGCCTTAGCAATTACCAAATGAAAGTGAGCCATCTGTTGTGTGCTGCAGTTCCTCACCGATTCAGGGGATGTGGGGGCCAGGATGCTGTTCTCTAGCTTGGGAAAAGGCTGCTGGATGTTCAGGAGCATGCTCGACTCCAGCAAACTGGCTGACCTGCAAACACATACACACTTCAATTCTACCTTCCAATCACAGAGATCTCAAATGGCTCTACAGTTGGTTGGTGAAAATAGGTGGTCCTCATTCTGTTAACGCTCTCCACATCTTCTTGTCTTCATCTGCAATGGTCACCTAATAATCCCCAGTTTACAATTGGCTCATTCATCCCCCTCCTCTCCCCTGTAACTATTCCCCAGGTCGTTGCTGCAAATGAGAACGTGTTCTCAGTCAACTTACCTGGTAAAATAACGGTAAAATAAATAAATAAATTTTAAAAAAAATGATCTGAATGAAAACCATCCAAGTAAACCCCAGTCTAAATGGTGAGCTACTACCACCATATTGTTTTCACCTGTCAAGTATTGTCCAATCAGATGAAGGGGAGGAGACACCTATTATGCCAATTGCCCCACTGCTGAAGCAGGGGTCAGCCACGGGTCGATCCTTTCTTGAGCGGATGTTCGGGGGCGGAACATAATGACTAATAATGTATACACTGCAAATTGACCGCAAGAAGCCCAAACAGATATAATATTTAAAGCAAAATCATTTCAAATGTCGTTGTTTTTTGGCTCAGAAAACTTGGGGTGGGGGGGGAACGACGACAAATAACCATGGCATCAGAGCCTAAAATTAACACCCACCACCTGCCAAACGCGGGCAGATTTTGGCATTGGCGGTAAAGAATGTCTAATTCGCCAGCCACGTTGGCGTGGCAACACTCTGGGCTCTACAGTGCAAGGCTTTAGTAGAGATAGTCAAGTATGGGAAGTAGCAGTTGTGATTTATAGCTAAATAAATGTCGCAGATAGCTGTTTTCAAAGTATTTCTGCAATTTTGGTAATGCACAAAGAAATCTGAATCCTAACATTATCGCTATCCCACCTCGCGCAGCAACACTGCCTTTCTGGGGGGCACAGAGCACTGAAAGATGTGTTTTTAGACAATGGGCACAAAAGTTGGTCCAATTTACTCGAACATCTACTAAAGTGAGACTTGGTCGTCATGTTCCTTGGCTAATTACATTGTTTTGTTCACAAGCTTAGCTGATTTTCTGTTTGAGTGTGCTCCCACTGCTAGCAAAAAGAGACATCGTTGGCCTCTACTAGCGACATTCTCACAGGCACACATGATGACTCAAGTGGCCTTGTTACCAAGGTAACGTTAAAGGAGCAGCTAGATATTTGTCTGATATTTTTGTTAAAATACTTAGGTCACAGAATATTAAATAAAATCTAGTAATATTACTTCTTACTAGAAATACATTTCTTGTTTTAGAAACATTACTAAGCATGCTCATCCATTTTTTTTGGTGTAATTATGGCAAAACAAATATTTTGGTTGATAAAAAAAAATTAGAGTGGCTGGTAGATTGTCTAATCTACCTGCCCCAGTGGCTGTTATAAAATATATATATGTTTTAGGCCCTGTCTGACATAGAGAATGAAAGAGGCCTCTTCTTTGTATCTGTCCCATTATGGCTCCTGTGAGAACATTTAGGCCATCTCCATTTTGAAGTACTCAATGTTCTTCTTCTACTACTACTTCTAAGAGTTGGTAAATAAACAAAGAGCGCATTACTGCCACCCAGAGTGTCTTGTTTGAACATGTATAAAGCCAAGGTTGGCAATTTACTGCCACCTACAGTTATGGAATGTTGGCTCACGAGTTAAAATTGGCTGATACCTGCTGATGACCTGGGCCCAGTTTTTCAAAAGTGATCCATCTCGCCGATAAGATGAAATGCATAGAAATAGAATGAACAGAACGGACGAATCATTGACTTGCATGGGGACTCACGTTCTATTTATTCTATTTAATTAATCCTGTCCGATAAGCAAAATCCAGATAAATAGCTTTGGAAAAACTGTGCCCTAGATGGAATTATCACCTAACCTGGCAATGCATCCCACACAGAGCTAACGGAGGAGTATGCACTATGTGCGTTTTGAGGCCGGGTTTGGTACGACCCTCATGCTCCTATATTCAGCCACTTCAACCCAACTTCCTAATTGAAATAAATTGAGTTTTTTAAATTTAATTTCACCTTTATTTAACCAGGTAGACCAGATGAGAACAAGTTCTCATTTACAACTGCGACCTGGCCCAAGGTAAAGCAAAGCAGTGCGACAAAAACAACAAAGAGTTACAGATGGGATAAACAAACGTACAGTCAATAACACAATAGAAAAATCTATGTACAGTGTGTGCAAATGTAGTAAGATTAGGGAGGTAAGGCAATAAATAGGCCCTAGTGGCAAAATAATTACAATTTAGTATTAACACTGGAGTGATAGACGTGCAGATGATGTGCAAGTAGAGAATACTGGGGTGCAAAAGAGCAAAATAAATAAATAATAGGGGGATGAGGTAGCTGGGTGGGCTATTTACAGATGGGCTGTGTACAGGTGCAGTGATCGGTGAGCTGCTCTGACAGCTGATGTTTAAAGTTAGAGCGGGAGATATAAGTCTCCAGCTTCAGTGATTTTTGCAATTCGTTCCAGTCATTGGCAGCAGAGAACTGGAAGGAAAGGCAGCCAAAGGAAGTGTTGGCTTTGGGGATGACCAGTGAGATATACCTGCTGGAGCACGAGCTACGGGTGGGTGTTGCTATGATGACCAGTGAGCTGAGATAAGGCGGGGCTTTACCTAGCAAAGACTTTTAGATGACCTGGAGCCAGTGGGTTTGGCGACAAATATGTAACGAGGGCCTGCCAACGAGAGCGTACAGGTCGCAGTGGTGGGTAGTATATGGGGTTTTGGTTGACATAACGCATGGCACTGTGATAGACTACATCCAATTTGTTGAGTAGAGTGTTGGAGGCTATTTTGTAAATGACTTTGCCGAAGTCAAGGATCGGTAGGATGGTCAGTTTTACGAGGGTATGTTTGGCAGCATGAGTGAAGGAGGCTTTGTTGTGAAATAGGAAGCCAATTCTAGATTTAATTTTGGATTGGAGATGCTTAACGTGAGTCTGGAAGGAGAGTTTACAGTCTAACCAGACACCTAGGTATTTGTAGTTGTCCACATATTCTATGAACCGTCCAGAGTAGTGATGCTAGTCGTTGGCCCCGTCATTGCTCAGTGTGAATGGGGCCCTTTAAGCCAGCTGTAGTACCTGGCTGTCTCCTTGTAGTACCTGGCGGTCTCCTTGTCAGTGACGAAGGTGGGCGTGGCAGCCAGGGGACTACACAGGTTCTTCCTAATGTAGATCTTCTCTGTAGATGCAGCACAGTTGATAGACTTCTCTCTGGAGACCTCCACCGGCTTCCTCTCACACTGGACAGCTACACAGACAGAGAAGGGGGGGTTGATCCACCATGCTAGCTAATGTGCATGCTGATTCACATAATGACTACATTACAGTCAAACTGGGCAGAATCACTGATTTACAAAACCCCATCCCAAATAATGCCATCAATATTAGCGATTCCGCACCTCAACCTTGCCCAAACCGATCCCTCTCAAACATGTTGTCTAATAAAAGCAACTCAGGGCATTGTGGAACACTGCAGATGTTGACACAAACAGAGAGGACATGATTCCTTGATTTCCATGTTTGATCAACATAATATTTCAGTATGTGAACGTCAGTAAGTGGGCAGGTACTCACAGTCCTGTTTCATGCCCAGGACCATGCAGCGCTGCAGTCTGCAGTACTGGCAGCGGTTCCTATGGTGCTTGTTGATGACACATTCTCCAGACCCCCGGCATGTATAAACCAGGTTCTTCCTGATGCTGCGCTTGAAGAAGCCCTTACAGCCCTCACAGCTCACTGCCCCGTAGTGACGGCCTGGGGCCGGAGGAGGAGAGGGAACAGAGTCAGTCACACAAGGAGAAGAGAGGGGGTGTGTGTGTACAAGTTAAACTGTATTTCCTTCCTACCTGAGGCCCTGTCTCCACACACCACACAGTACTCCACCACAGGCTTGGCAAGTGCCTGGTCTGACCCTTCTGTCACAAACTGGAAATACAACACACACAAAAAAAAAGCAAAACAGGCATTCATATCAGATGTCAAAGGTACTTTTAGGGCCTGTTTCCCCGACACAGATTAAACATAGTCCTGGACTAAATGGACTGCCGGTCTCATCCAGAACGCAGGCTAATATGAATTAGAGAGGTGTGACCCCATCCATCAGCTGTATACCAAAACGGGCAAGATTGTATCTGCCCTGGGGACACCAGCCCTTTGTGACTAACAGCAATAGTCTAAGTATGTACAAAGTAAGACTAGACCAGGGGTGTCAAACTCATTCCATGGAGGAACTAGTGTCTGCTGGTTTTATTATTCTCTGTCAAGTTGTGTCCAATTAACCACTTCTCTACACATGAGTAGTGGCCTTTATGGATAGGGCTACAATGAAATGTTTCTTCACACACACATCTATGTTACTTCAGTTCCTTTTCTTCTTCTTTTTTTACAACAAAATCATACATAGACAAAACAATAGAGAACCAACTTAACATGTACATACATTTCAACAAACATGAATGACATCACACTTCCTCAGATCCACATGTTCCCACTGTATCCACACCCAATGTTGTTTCTAATGCTCGTTAGACTCTGCCCCATTGGACTTCAAATTGTGTTGTTGCTTTAATTTATTTTACTAGGTAAGTTGACTGCGAACACATTCTCATTTACAGAAACGACCCGGGGAATAGTTACAGGGGAGAGGAGTGAATGAGCCAATTGGAAGCTGTTTTGGCACTTGCAATGCCAGGGTTGTGGGTTCAATTCCCACGGGGGACCAGCACAAACAAATATGAAAATGTACACACTCACTACTGTAAGTCGCTCTGGATAAGAGAGTCTGCTAAATGACATAATTGTAAAAATGTAAATGTCCGTAGACAGATTATTAAGTATTTGATTCTTCCATTCCATTAATGTCCGAGTAACATTTAACTTCTAGTATTACACCTAAATGTTTTTCTTACAGAAGAAATAAGAAAAGTAGTAACTGAAAGTGAAGAGTTTGGAGATGATGGGGAAAATGAGTAAAGTTCAAAGTTCACCTGACAAGACTGAATCCAAACATTACAGTTGATTTTGTGCATTTTAAATGTACTGTACTTTTAGCCACATTTGTTGATAACGCAATGTGAAAATAATCTATATACATTCCACCTCTTTAAAGTGTGCACAGTCCCTACATAATTTCTATGAACTTTTATGATTTAAAGAAGAGTCTTCAACCATAAGGTGTTTTTTTAAGCTCTCCTAGCTGTGCCGTTGAGGAACTAGAGAAAGCACACTTGTAGTTGTTTAGGTTGGAAAACAATCCTGCATCCCCGCCAACACACAATTACAGTTGTTGTTTACGCAATCCAAAAACAGTCCATTATAAATCCCAATCCGGGTCAGGTGGGCATCATTTGAAAGCTTGTTCTATTGGCAACACGACTAGCTAAGTTATAAAATCCAATCTTACAGTGTTAGGCTTTCACTGGGCAATTCAGAGAAATATCATGTTGGTGCTCATAGAAAGGAGTCATGCGTGCATTCAGGTCTGTGTTCCACGGAAAATGTTCTTCACAATAAACAAACATAGGCTCATTCTGTTCAGAACACCACAGGGTATCGAGTACCACAGGATGAGTCATAATACCCATAAAACCTAGGGGGTCAAACAAGGAAATGGTTCCATTATTCATTTTTCCCATAGGAGATTTTAGAAACCCTATAAATAAGGGCTGTGTTTTTTGTAGGCTTACCCTGGCGTGACGTTTTGATAACTGTAAATCTCTCTAGGACAAGGTGACTTTTATCAACATAGTCACCTGTATTATCCCCACAAAAATGAAATGCTAATTATCTTATAGTGTGACTATCATAAAAAAACTACAAATGTCATGATGATCTGGAGGAGACTGCCAAATTGAGGAAAACGTAAGAATCTCTGGAATAACCATGTAATGTTAGCTAAATTTAGTAATGAATAAATTGGCGACATTTCTTTCAATTGATAATTCTGTGAACTGTTTTGTTCAAGTTTTAAATTGACACAATACCTGTTAGCAAAGGTGTCAGCTAGAGATGACATGCAGGAGCTTGCAGGGATTTGTAGTCTCGCATGATGTCTAATTTGATGCTAATTAGCATTTTCGAATCTGAGAGTAAATAGAGCCGAATATATTGATATAAGTCACCTTGTCTGAGAGATTTACATGGTTATCAAAACATCACGTCAGGGTAAGCCTACACGAAACACAGCCCTTATTTTAAGTGTTTCCTAAACTCTCCATGGGAAAAATGTATGGTGAAAAAACAAATTTCATCTGTTTGACCGCTAGGTTTTATGGGTATTATGACACCTCCACCGTGGGGCTCTATGACGCCATGTCATCTTGTAACTGTACATCAAACATAGTGATCATAAACGTTGACACTGTGTATGACATGAGTTTTATGATATGGAAACATAAAGTGCATATTTGGGCTTACGGGTGTTTGGCTTGCTTGTATTACAGCAAAGTGGTATTTATTATAATCCTTGTCTCATCTTTCAAAATACACAGAGTTCTCCAAATTTACAGCATTTCCCCTCACAGTTGTCCAATTAGCAGGACGGATGGGGGCAACCTCTTGTCGCACGGTGCTTAAGTTCAGAATGGTCAATCAAAACCCATACAGAGCTGTGAAGCACAGAGCCAGAGCTCTGACGTCATTTACTGTACAGTCACTACGTTCCAATTTAGGCACTTATCAGTGCCCAAATCTGACATTTTGACCCGTTTATGGGTATGAGTGTAAAGGGCTACGACTTAAACAACCAGGTGAGTTCCAAACTAGTCAGTGACATTATTTGATAAATCAAGTACAAGGGACTTGTCTAAGCCTGTAGAAACTACCCTCCATGGATACAGTTTGAATTCTGCTGACTAGAATATCATTGGTGGTGCAGGTCAAGGCTTCTACCTGGATCTGCTGGCCAGACAGGTCAGGTGAGGCAAACAGCAGCTGGTTGACCCCTGAACCGTCTGGGGCCGCCAGGATCATCTTTCCCGGGGACGAGGCCTCTTGCTTGGCTAGGATTACCTTGCCTGGCGTAGAGTAGTCTGCATTAGCCAGGATAAACTGCTGCTTGCCACCAGAACCCTGCTCCAACGCCGTCACGATCTGGATCTTCTGGCCCGTCGCCTGGTCCGTCACGATCTGGAGGGGAAGGGGAGGAGAAGAGTCAAGTCAAATGAGAATGACAGAAACCAACAAGTAATATTGGGTCTGAAGCTAATATGCTCCGTTTTTTATTATTATTTGTTTTATTCTGAACATAACCACTATATTTTGGGTCCGTCCCACTGTTCTGACGAGCAAAATAAAGTTCTGAACCAGTTTGAAACCAAAATCAATTACTTCCCCAATCAGTGCGGATAAAGCAGCTAAGCTAGTTTACATGCGTGATGGACAGACAAATATAACCTATGGCGCAAGATGCGACTGACATTTTGTGGCTGGGGAAAGAGCGAGAGAGGGTTGAGGAGGCTTGAAACACTGGGCATCTTGTTATCTTGTGGGTGAAGAGTGGCACCAGAATTAAAAACAAGTTTGACCTTTTGTAGTAAATAAATCCAACGTGAAACGTGATAACTTGGGCTACAGTATCCTTAATTAGCATTGACAAAGTTAATCCATTCTTCTGTAGCAAAATTTTCTCCCCATCTTA
Organism: Salvelinus fontinalis; assembly: GCF_029448725.1. Taxonomy (NCBI): domain Eukaryota; kingdom Metazoa; phylum Chordata; class Actinopteri; order Salmoniformes; family Salmonidae; genus Salvelinus; species Salvelinus fontinalis. The sequence continues at coordinate 8,091,232 of NC_074673.1, forward strand.
TGAATCACGTTAGTAATGTCAGTACAGTTCCCTATGCTTCGGATGGGGGAGGGGCAGGCAGCCTAAACACACACACCGGCAAAGATTTTCAGCTTGCAGATAGATACTGTAATACATTTGAGTGACAAAGTGGGGTCTTTGCATAGGTGCTTTGTTGCGTTTTTACGTGGTACTAGAAAAATGCCTGGAACGTAAAATAACGTTATTAACCAGTTCCCATTATTTTAAAATGACGGTTCTTTTCCAGAACAGTATGGATCACTTTTGTTCCAGGTTCTGTTTCTGTTCCTTGAAAATGTGCATTATTTTTCTGTTTTCGGATCTGTTCCCTAAACCGGTTCCAATCCCCGGTTAGGATACTGTCTGAAGCTAATACGCTCCATTAAGGGTTGTTGAATGCTGATGATAAACAGTATTCTGTTTATAGTGTCCCGTACCTTTACAATGGAATCCAACCCTGAAGCTAATAGTTCTGCTACTTGCTAACCTTAAAGTCATACGAAGCTACTCGCCATGCATATGTTGACTCATAAAAGCCTTGACCTAGGGAGAAGAGATGACCTGAGACATGGATGTCACGCCATTGGAGTCTACAGCCATGTCTCAGGGTCCCGGTCCATTATATTACCTGGATACGATGTCCCATCATGCCACCGTCAGCTGACACCAGCTGAATCCTCTGAGTGTGTCCGTCCATGACGCCGATTCTGTTTCCTTCTGCTGCTCACATCAAAGCCCCATAAGGCACATCAAACTGCAGTAGAGGGAAGGAATGTTTCACACAGTTAGTAGTTACTCAAGGGTATGCATTCATAATCAAAAATAAATATGTTGTGATCAGAGCACGGTTCCAGTAGAGTCAAGGTTGAGAAAATCTGCATTGAAAGCTTTTTGTTGTGCATTGCATAAGGAAGACAACATCAGGAAACAGTATGTATATGCATACAATGAGTGGGACTCATACAGTGATCCTTACGTGTGTTTGAACATCTGCCAGTTCTAGCAACATTTGGACATCTCACTGTACTTGTGCACGTGACATTGGAACATGTTTTGAGGTGCCCATGTCCTAACTTCAGCTAGCTATCTAGCTAACTTAGCTAGAAAGAGTCAAATACAGGAAGCTACCTAGGAAGTTCATGGCTTCTTATGTGAGCAAACATGGTTGAGTTAAAGTAAATGTTGCGCAGCTAGTTAACCTTTGGGGGATGCAGGGTTATATGAGCAACTATTGACAGGTTAGCTGGCTAACGTTAGTTAACTGTGGCGCACACCGTGAAATGCAATGTCGCACGGCCTAGCGTGCTAAGCTAACGTTAGCTAGCTTCTGCTTTTTTGGCCTTCTACGCCAAGTTGATAAATATCACACAAAATGTAGCTCGTTATACATAAATAGCCATGGGTGTAAACACAACAAATAAGCTCTGGTCTAGTAGTTATTTAAAATCGATGCGGAAGATAAAGGTATTTCTTTTCCTGTGGGTGAAAGGTCAACATTGAAGGGTTAAAGAACGCTAGGGTTCAAGGCCCATAGGAGAACGCAGCGAACGGCGGGACTATCGCGTTTGGCAACAAGGCTCAGATCGCACACATTTGCAACGATTAAAGGTTATTGTTAGTCTGTTACAATTCAACATTTAGCTAGCTGGTTGTGTTCATACTTACAAACATTAGTTCTGGAAATCAGGACGCTTTATTTGCGCTAGTTTGAAGATCGCTAACGTTACTTAGCATCTGCGCACAGGATTCACACAGAACACTCGCTACCCAGCAAACACGTTTTAGCCAATACCTGGCACACGAATAGCGACTTGTTTGATTTAAGGTCAGATTTAATTACGTTTAGTGTCAAAGCACCGACTATCCGTGTGGTTTTGATATAATATCCTTACTTGCCGGTTTTGGTGCACTGTCTTGGTCCGGAACCGTTAGCTAAGGCTGCTAGCTACGTTAGCTAATGGCAGTTTAGGCTGCTGGCTTGGCAAATGTATTCTTCCTCCTTGTGTTACATGGCGGAGCTGACCAACGTGTCGTTTGATATGAGCTTTTGCGCGCACAATCCAGTTGTCTTACCTGTTATTGTGCGGTGCTCGTATTGTGTGTCGATGTTTAATAAATTAATGCTATTTTTTCTGTCTGCTGCTGCTTCAGGGAGGGTCAGAGTTCGTGACCTTTTTTCTCAAAACACGTTGTGTTGCTCACGCGCAGTAGCTTGGACACGGGCATGGCTAGACGGAAGGTCCCTGCTATCCAATAATGTGTATACACCATGGATGACTGACAGGGGGCGCTGTAATTGAAGCCATCTTGGTACTCCTCAATTGTAAAATATTTTGGAAGCTATAGAAAATGCATTTATTGACGTCTACATTCGTTTTGACGCATTAATTTTGTATTACAAACCCCTTTAGCCATGGATGTCGATTAAGTCAGCCCCCGCACATCTCTGATTCAGAGGGGTTGGGTTAAATGCGGAAGACACATTTCAGTTGTACAACTGACTCGGTATCCCCCTTTCCGTTTCCTTTAATGCATTGTTCTAAATTGTGTCATGTAAGCTAAACAAACAAGAACAAGTAACATTTTGCTTAAATATATATTTTTTTATACTGATGTTATTTTCCCAACTACAACTAAGGTATGAACGCCAAATGTGCTTTTTTTAAATATAAAATAATGGTTAAAATGCTGTGTAAAAGGCTTACTGTCACGAAATTTGGCATGAATGACCAGTTCCCTAAGGACATTGCAGAACGGCGTAAAGTTCTGTATCCAATTTAAGGAAAATAGAAAGGGAAACGCGTAGCTCGCGTTAATAAACTGTATTGATAACCAGTTGTTCAGAGACAGACTACTCCATGGCTATTTTAAAAATTACAACGTTTTCAGGAGGCGGCAAATAAGGAAACACACAATACTAGTCTGGTTATGGATTGTAATTATAAACTCAGCAAGAAAATAAACGTCCTCACTGTCAACTGCGTTTATTTTCAGCAAACTTAACATGTGTAAATAATTGTATAAACATAAGATTCAACAAAAAAATATATAAACTGAACAAGTCTCACAGACATGTGACTAACAGAAATGGAATAATGTGTCCCTGAACAAAGGGGGGTCAGAATCAAAAGTAACAGCCAGTATCTGGTGTGGCCACCAGCTGCATTAAGTACTGCAGTGCATCTCCTCATGGACTGCACCAGATTTGCCAGTTCTTTCTGTGAGATGTTACCCCACTCTTCCACCAAGGCACCTGCAAGTTCCCAGACATTTCTGGGGGGAATGGCCCTAGCCCTCCGATCCAACAGGTCCCAGACGTGCTCAATGGGATTGAGATACGGGCTCTTCGCTGGCCATGGCAGAACACTGACATTCCTGTCTTGCAGGAAATCACGCACAGAATGAGCAGTATGGCTGGTGGCATTGTCATGCTGGAGGGTCATGTCAGGATGAGCCTGCAGGAAGGGTACCATATGAGGGAGGAAGATGTCTTCCCTGTAATGCACAGCGTTGAGATTGCCTGCAATGGCACGCTCAGTCCGATGATGCTGTGACACACTGCCCCAGACCATGACGGACCCTCCACCTCAATCCCGCTCCAGAGTACAGGCCTCGGTGTAACGCTCATTCCTTCGATGATAAACGCATATCTGACCATCACCCCTGGTGAGACAAAACTGTGACTTGTCCGTGAAGAGCACCTTTTGCCAGTCCTGTCTGGTCCAGCAACAGTGGGTTTGTGCCTATAGGCGACATTGTTGCCGGTGATGTCTGGTGAGGACCTGCCTTACAACAGGCCTACAAGCCCTCAGTCCAGCCTCTCTCAGCCTATTGTGGACAGTCTGAGCACTGATGGAGGGATTGTGCGTTCCTGGTGTAACTTGGGCAGTTGTTGCCATCCTGTACCTGTCCCGCAGGTGTGATGTTCGGATGTACCGATCCTGTGCAGGTGTTACACGTGGTCTGCCACTGCGAAAATGATCAGCTGTCCGTCCTGTCTCCCTGTAGCGCTGTCTTAGGCATCTCACAGTATGGACATTGCAATTTATTGCCCTGGCCAAATCTGCAGTCCTCATACCTCCTTGCAGCATGCCTAAGGCATGTTCACGCAGATGAGCAGAGACCCTGGGCATCTTTCTTGTGGTGTTTTTCAGAGTCAGTAGACAGGCCTCTTTAGTGTCCTAAGTTTTCATACCTGTGACCTTACCTGCCTACCATCGGCAAGCTGTTAGTCTAAACAACCGTTCCACATGTGCATGTTCATTAATTGTTTATGGTTCATTGAACAAGCACGGGAAAAAGTGTTTAAACCCTTTACAATGAAGATCTGTGAAGTTATTTGGATTTTTACGAACTATCTTTGAAAGACAGGGTCCTGAAAAAGGGACTTTTTTTGCTGGGTTTATTTATGTTTATTTTTTCTAAATTTGCAAACATCTCAAAAAATATATTTTCGCTTTATTTATTAAACATTTAATTGACTAGGCAAATCAGTTAAGAACAAATTCTTATATACAATGACGGCCTAGCCAATTGTGCGCTGCCCTATGGTACTCCCAATCACGGCATTATGGGGTAATGTGTATAGATTGATGACTTTTTACATTACAGCCTTATTCTAAAATGTGGAAAAGGGGAAGGGGTCTGAATATGGTCCCGTGTGGCTCAGTTAGTAGAGCATGGCGCTTGCAACGCCAGGGTTGTGGGTTCAATTCCCACGGGGGGACCAGGATGAATATGTATGAACTTTCCAATTTGTAAGTCGCTCTGGATAAGAGCGTCTGCTAACTGACTTAAATGTAATGTAAATGTAATACTTTCCGAATGCACTGTATATACAGTACCAGTCAAAAGTTTGGACACCTGCTCATTCCAGTTTTTTTTTTTTGTGTGTGTGTGTGACTATTTTCTACATTATAGAATAATAGTGAAGACATCAAAACTATGAAATAACACATGGAATCATGTAGTAACCAAAAAAGAGTTAAACAAATCAAAATATATTTTAGATTCTTCAAAGTAGCCACCCTTTGCCTGGATGATAGCTTTGCACACTCTTGGCATTCTTCTCAACCAGTTTCATGAGGTAGTCACCTGGAATGCATTTCAATTTACAGGTGTTCCTTTATTAAAAGTTAATTTGTGGAATTTCTTTCCTTAAGGCTTTTGAGCCAATCAGTTGTGTTGTAAAAGGTAGGGGTGGTACACAGAAGATAGCCCTATTTGGTAAAAGAAGTACATATTATGGCAAGAACAGCTCAAATAAGCAAAGAGTCCATCCTTACCTTAAGACATTAAGGTCAGTGAATACAGAACATTTAAAGAATTTTGAAAATGTCTTCAAGTGCAGTCGCAAAAACCATCATGCGCGATGATGAAACTGTCTCTCATGAGGAATACCACAGGAAAGGAAGACCCAGTGTTACCTTTGCTGCATTGGGAACTTATCCAATTAGAGGTACCAGTCTCAGAAATTGCAGCCCAAATAAATGTTTCAGAGTTCAAGTAACAGACACATCTCAACATCAACTGTTCAGAGGAGACTGCGTGAATTATGCCTTCGTGGTTGAATTGCTGCAAAGAAACCACTACTAAAGGACACCAATAAGAAGAGACTTGCTTGTGCCAAGAAACACGAGCAATGGACATTAGACGGGTGGAGTCCAAATTTTTGATTTTTGGTTCCAACCGCTGTGTCTTTGTGCGACACAGAGTAGATGAACGGATGATCTCTGCATGTGTCGTTCCCACCGTGAAGCACGGAGGCGGAGGTGTGATGGTGACACTGTCAGTGATTTATTTAATTCAAGGCACACTTAACCAGCATGGCTACCACAGCATTCTGCAGCGATACGCCATCCCATCTGGTTCGCACTTATCTATCATCTATCACTTATCTAACAAACTATCATTTGTTTTTCAACAGGACAATCACCCAACACACTTCCAGGCTGTGTAAGAGCAATTTGACCACGGAGAGTGATGGAGTGCTGCATCAGATGACCTGGCCTCCACAATCACACAATTGAAAAGGTTTGGGATGAGTTGGACTGCAGAGTGAAGGAAAAGCAGCCAACAAGTGCTCAGCATACGTGGGAACTTCTTCAAGACTATTGCAAAAGCATTCATTATGAAGCTGGTTGAGAGAATGTGAAGAGTGTGCATAGCTGTCATCAAGGTTAAGAGCATCTACTTTGAAGAATCAAAAATATATTTTGATTTCTTTAACACTTTTTTGGTTACTACATGATTCCATGTGTGTAATTTCATAGTTTGTTTTGATGTCTTCACTATTATTCTACAATGTAGAAAATAATAAATATAAAGAAACCCTTGAATGTGTAGGTGTGTCCAAATTTGACTGGTACTGTACATATACACTACCGTTCAAAAGTTTGGGGTCACTTAGAAATGTCCTTGTTTATTTTTAAAAAGCACATTTGTCCATTGGAATAACATAACATTTATCAGAAACAGTGTAGACATTGTTAATGTTGTAAATGACTATTGTAGTTGGAAACGGCAGATTTTTTATGGAATATCTACATATGCATACAGAAGCCCATTATCAGCAACCATCACTCCTGTGTTCCATTGGCACGTTGTGTTAGCTAGAAACCCCTTTTGCAATTGTTATCACAGCTGAAAACTTTTGTTCTGATTAAAAAAGCAATAAAATTGGCCTTCTTTAAACTAGTTGAGTATCTGGAGCATCAGCATTTGTGGGTTCGATTACACGCTCAAAACGACCAGAAACAAAGACCTTTCTTCTGAAACTCGTCAGTCTATTCTTGTTCTGAGAATTGAAGGCTATTCCATGCAAGAAATTGCCAAGAAACTGAAGATCCTGTACAATGCTGTGTACTACTCCCTTCACATAAAAGCACAAACTAAGCAAGAGGATAAGTACATTAGATTGTCTAGTTTGAGAAACAGGCGCCTCACAAGTCCTCAACTGGCAGCTTCATTAAATAGTACTTGCAAAACACCAGTCTCAACGTCAACAATCCCTGATGTCTCTGGAGCGAGACTGCGTTTTGTAAACTTTACCTTTTGCACACGCACTTCACAGAGTAGGCATTCCTAATGGAAAGATGCAAATAAAGCAAGTGACGAATCACAAATCTAGAGCCATCGTTATCCTGCACATGTAATGTGTTTCCTTGTGTCTATCGTCAGAAAAAACACCAATCAACTGGCCTCACTGGCTGGACTGTCCTTTCCTTAAAAACACAAGGCAAGAGATTTACGAAGAAAGATCACAGATGTTACACTGGTGCTGAGACCAGTCTTATTGTCTTCGCTGGACAGCTGTTACACTATCACGAATCATTGGCTTAGAAGGAATCCTTGGGATGTCCCTACCCCATGGTCATGGCTAGAAGGGATCCAGCTGTTGCCAAATTCACATCAGATTTGACTTTTCGTCCAGTGGAGGCCGCTCAGAGGAGGACCATCCTAAGTGAATTTCATAAAAAATGTAAATAGTGAAACATAAAAAAAAAAAACATTCATAAAACTATACTAAATATATTCATGTCAGCAAATAATTGATTACAACACTGTTTTGCAATGCTCTACAGTAGCCTCAACAGCACTCTCTGGGGTAGCACCATGGTGTAGCTGGAAGACAGCTTGTTTCCGTCCTCTGGGTATATTGACTTCAATACAAAACCTAGGAGGCTCGTGGTTCTCACTAGAGGTCTTCATGGATCCACCTGTCTCCGAAAACCCGAGATTCGATCCGGGACCCGAGGGAGTCCAGATCCAGAATTCTAAATGCGTGTCACGGGTCTGGGTCGGATCTGATAGGATTGTCTTGGGTATGTGAAATTTTAACTGGCCCGTACAGACCAAAATGCAACTGCTGAGGTAGAGAGAGACATTTTATAATTTATGCTGCTGCTTTTCACAAGAGTGAAGCCTGTGGATCCAGCCTGTTGTTGGCCAATAGCTTGTTGTTGGCCAATCATAAGTCATCAAAGCGGCATTAGGCTGCAGTCATAGAGCCTCTGTGTGTGGCAAAAGTTAGGAGATCTAATCAATGGAAGATGGAATTAAATTGACGTAATTAAAAGTTGAAGGAGAAGGATAGGCTACAACGACCAAGAGCCAACAGGCAGGCTGCTACTTAACATGCTGAATGGAGTTGTGATTTGTAACTGTAGGATGACAAAGCACATGCCCTGCAGCCTCAGTTAGCCTAGCTAGCTTCTCCCGGTTTGATGCAGTCCAACAGGTACTACATAATCATATTTGATGATGAATAAAATAACCTAGCTATGGCAGCTATTAGTCTACTATAGCACGAGTCAGCTTTGTCGGTTGCTCTCTCGTCTCTCCCTCCCTCCTCCCTGTGTCACTCGCTCACAGTACAACCTCCCCCTTCTCTCGCGCTTTATCAGCTCCGGTTAATAAAGTAGCTTTAAAAAATAAAATACTTTTCTGCTGCTTCCCTCACTCTGATCGGGTCTGGATCTGACCAGATCGATACGGAACGGGTCTAGCTGTCCTCAGGTCCGTTCAGAAGGGGTCTGGTTGTGCTCGGGTCCATTTAGAACGGGTCTCTATTTTTAAAAATGGATATATCCACGACGGGTCCAGTTGGGAAAGCCCCAAGTCTATTTAGGAACGGGTCCCAAAAGTTGGACCCGTTCCTAGGTAAAGACCTATAGTTCTTCTCATCCCCTTCCATAGACTTACACAGTAATTATGATGACTTCCAAAGGACATCCTCCAACCTATCAGAGCTCTTGCAGTATGAACTGACATGTTGTTCACCCAATCAAAGGATCAGATAATTAATCTAGTACTGAAAGCATAAGCTACAGCTAGCTAGCACTGCAGTGCATAAAATGTGTTGAGTAGTTGAGATGCAAGAGAGAGAGAGAGAGCTAGCTATATTTTGTTGTATTTTTTTCCCACTTTCACTTACTTAGCTAGTGAATGCAGCTAGCTAGTTTAGCCTACTCAAACAGAGAGGGATTCTATGTTAGCTAGCTGGCTAAGGCTATCCAACACAGGAACTCTTCCAAGTCAAGGTAAGCTTTTAGTTGTATTAATTTATTGCCACCGGGCCCTCCGGTGTAAGTGCTAAACTGCTTGCTGTACACTGTGCTGCATGATTGTAGCGTGTTTACTAACGCATTAGTTTTAGTAGCTATGTTGACAATGACGTTAGCTAATTATGGTGACAACGATGTAGGCTGTGTGTAGCGGTTAGCAGTTATGGTATGAAGTTTTAGCTTGGAAAAGTTTTTTCGCCTGGTCACAGACAGCTGTTGTGTTGTGCACTGAAGTACACAAGCGAAGGAAAAAGGTGAGAGGAGGAGAACTGTTCAAAGTAAAGGGCAATCATAGAGATTATTCAGAACTTGATACTAATCACTTAGACCACCAAACTACAGTATCCTTCACCCAATTTGAGATCTCTGAGATTTTCTTTAAACCAATCAAATAGCCTAGTTTGCACCGTCAGAAAAAACAAGACGGGAATTCTGTCCCAGGCCCACAATTCTGTCCCGTTAGCCTACTGTTGATGGCATAAGAGATGAGACAGCGAAAATACGACAAGTGTTTATTAAAATAGGCACATAGTGCAGAAAAGGGTAATCAGACCAGTAAATATAAAATATATGTAAACTTGATTTATTTAAAATTCTATTTAAAATCAGTATCCATGATAGCAAAATGTTAGAGTTTAATAACTAGGATCGAGTGCTCTAGTGCCTAATAAAGGAATATTGAAAGGTAAACTGTTAGGATTTGATTTATTCATTCCACAGAACAAGTGCAAAGGCCCATGTGTTCATGAGTGAATTCCCCACCCCACACACACAAATGCATCAATGTTTTTCAGGTGCCCGTAAACAAACAGACGTGTCTGTACTACTGTATTGTACTACTGTATTAGCTGTATTGGTGTGAATTATGCTCTCGTTGTGTTTTCCCCTGATGACATAACTGCAATGGCATGATGAAAAGAGGTCTTATGTATCAACAACATTCCATAGAACAAGTCCTGTGATAAAACCACACATTTATTTGACTGTTCTGCATAATGCATTAAAATAAGATATTCAAATCAACCTTAACGGCAAATACTAAAAATGCAGATGTCACCAACAATGACATGTCTGAAACAAAACTCTACAGCTCTTATGTACAAGAGATGAGGGCTGACGGCATTTGAATTGGTAAAATAAGGCCAAATATGGTCTTCCACCATGTATAGTGACTTTAGCACCTGGGTTGATCCACGAAATAAGTGGCTTTTGCGTCTCTGACATTTTAAGTAGAAATTGTGCCCAAATATTGCATTTTAAAAGCCTGTTATATAAATTTTGGGCTCCCGAGTGGCCCAGCGGTCTAAGGCACTGCATCTCAGTGCTAGAGGCGTCACTACAGACCTTGGTTCGATTCCAAGCTGTATCACAACCAGAAGTGATTGGGAGTCCCATAGGGCGGCACACAATTGGCCCAGCATCGTCCTGGTTAGGGTTTGTCCAGGGTCGGCCGTCATTGTAAATAAGAATTTGTTCTTAACTGACTTGCTTAGTTAAATTAAAATAAAAAATTGAAGTGCCCTTTAATATATAGCACATGGATAATTTAATAAAAACATATTTTTCATATAAATAAAGACTTGCTAAAGTGCCAAAATGCAGAAATTTGTCATCCCTCCGTGGACCATCTATGACATCTATGAAGATTTTAACACACTTTAATCCCAACATTTATCCAAGATTTCACCATCATTGTAAAGCTCTAGTTATTTTGTTACTTTGACAAAGTAATTTCTGTAAATGTATTTATTTAATGTGATTAGTGATTCATTTACGTCTGTCCCTCATTTTGTCAACCCTGTTATGTGAGCTGAACTCTCATTTTAATATGGTGAAACTATTCCTTAAAATAAAATGTTCTGCTAAATAAATATATAATATTCAAACCAGTGTATAAGCAGGTAAGCTGGTTCTACTCATTTTGGCCATTTTCTGGGCTTTTTAAGTGGAAAAGTGAGTGGGTCGAACATAACATGTCAACCCTGTTACACATTGATGGGTTGACATACAGGCTAGAAATGTTTTAACAATAAAATAAAACAAAAATCTGAAGTTTACTTTCAATTGCTCATCCATGTGACACACAACAAACTTCTATTCCTCCTGTCACAAGGGGATTTATGGCTGTTTAAAGATGAAAATCGCCAACCCGCTTACAGCCGACCCTGTCACAGCCGACCCTGTCACAGCCGACCTTGTCACAGCCGACCCTGTCACAGCCGACCCTGTCACAGCCGACCCACTTACAGCCGACCCACTTACAGCCGACCCACTTACAGCCGACCCTGTCACAGCCGACCCTGTCACAGCCGACCCTGTCACAGCCAACCCTGTCACAGCCAACCCTGTCACAGCCAACCCTGTCACAGCCAACCCTGTCACAGCCAACCCTGTCACAGCCAACCCTGTCACAGCCAACCCTGTTACTTTATTTTGCACTTATACTATAGTATATTTTTATTCAACCTCTTGAGATGGAAAATATATATATTTTCTGAAGTTGAACATGTGCTCTTCATGTTCATGTTCAAATGAGGTGAAATCAAACGTTTTGTTTCACCACGTTACACTGCTCAAAAAGGCACCTAATTGATGCAACGACCCACCTGTGTTCTATGACCCATAATCCCACCCAAAAATCTGCATCATGTCAACAGTAAAAATTTGCATTTCATTTTTGCTTAGAAATCCTTCATTGGGGATATAGGTATGCTTGCATCAGAAATTAATGCCTCCACTGTGCTCTTATTGGTTTTCAGTAGAGACATATTAATTGTATTACAATACAATTACAAAATTCACATCATCAAGCAGTGACACGGCCACACCTTCATAACGTCACTGCTTAGGTACAGTGCATCGACTGCAGGCACAGAGAATGATGGTTAGAGCACCATGGCTTCCTTGAACGCATCTATCCATCTGTCAAAGACAAATAACACAGTTAGTAGGCTATCACGTATGTGTATCACAGTTGAGAGTATGGTATCAGCATGCTTCAGTTCTTAAAAGACCTTCGCTTGAAAAACAAGGGGGGGGGGGCGCAATAGTACTGTTTGTCCATTTTGAGATGTCGTAGCCAGTTACACTTCCTCAAAATAATCTGAATTAATCGAAGATAACTTAATAAATCTGTCATTAATTGACATTTTTGCGCAATTTTACATCTAACTAAAGTGTTTGGTGCAGTATTTTTCAATTAAAAAATATGCAGGAAAACGACTCGTCTCTTGTTCAATGACAAATACATTATTGAAGAATCTCTACTGTTCACCAATCACCGACAAAGGTGCGTAGACTTCAGCTTCGTACTTCGGTTTGCCTCCAGAAAAAAAATGGTGTGCCCGAACAGCCAAAAAACACCTCACCAAAGTCCAAAACGAACAAAAACGTCACAATATGTCATCATATTATATGCACAAACTGTTTCGGCTGGGAAGCATGTGTACATCTTTAAGCGGGAACAAATATGTATCCTATAGAGAAGCTGCAATATTATGTTCAGGTAAACTTTCCCCTGTAACTATTCCTCAGGTCGTTGCTGTAAACGAGAAAGTGTTCTCAGTCAACTTACTTGGTAAAATAAGGGGTAAATAAATAACTCTTAGAGGTAAAGTGAAGTACTGCCGCTTATAGCTCATCTCCCCAGCCCTTAAATCAATGACCTTGTTGCATCCCCCCCTTCCCTCTTCAAAAGGACCACAATGGAAATAAGCTTTTAAGTTTTGTGTTATCCTTGATGATTTTCTTAAATTGTATTTGGAGGCGTCACCGGCTGGAGCCGCCCTTATGTATGTATTTTTTTTTTAAATGGTCTAATATATTCAATGAATCAGCATCATATGATTGGCATTCAAGCCTTCTGTACTCTACCTTTGGGCAGTTTGGCTGTCGTCTGCCTTGAAAATGTAATGCAGCGTGTTTTTGTGATAGAGCTTGAACTGCTGCTTCTGAACTGCCGGTCCTGCCCCCTCTTCCTCCTCTTTCAACATGAAGCCCAGCAATGGCTGGCTCTCTAACGCTGCCACGTCCTATGACAGACAGGAGAGAGAGAGAGCGAGACAGGAGAGAGAGAGAGAGAGAGAGAGAGCGAGACAGGAGAGAGAAGTTGGATTTTGGTGAATTAAATTACTCAAACACTTATCTTTTTCATAAAAAAATAATTTAAAAAACTATAGCAGAACAGAACTGAAATAATGTCTCAAAATATAGAATAGCAGAGGCATGAGTGTTATGTGAGTAACAGGTGTAGAAAACATTTAGAAGGTCTTTGACAACATCTTGATCAGATGTAGATTGTTAGGTAGATTGTTAGGTTAGATTACTTGTTGGTTATTACTGCATTGTCGGAACTAGAAGCACAAGCATTTCGCTACACTCGCATTAACATCTGCTAACCATGTGTATGTGACAAATAAAATTTGATTTGATGTATTTACAATACAGTCTACGGCAGCACCTACCTCACTGGCAGCGTACGTATACAGGACTTTGTTCTTGATGACGAACCAAAGCCTCTTCCCCTGCTTCTTATTGACCTTTGACCTCTGCAGGTAACCACTCATAGACGAGTTGTCTGTGTTTGCTGTCACCTGAAAACAGTAAAGATCATTGGATAACGTCACTGACTAATCATCAGTAACATATCGGTCGTGTTCAAATGGGCACCGAATGGATGTAAACAGTCTGAACCGGGGAGATATCTGAATCTGAAATGCTAATTGTCCATTATGAAAGGTTTTACTATGGTGTCACTGTTCCCTAATGAATACGAACGACTCTGATTGAACTTTAGACCGGTAGACTAGTCACCTCCTTGAGGGCAGCAGGGATCTTCTTCGTTTTCCTGGTGAAAGCAAAGGAGGATTTTCCAGGGGAGAGCATTGCAGACAGGGCCTTTTCACCTGGAAAAAAGGGGAACGGACAAAAGAAACATCCTTAATGACTGGACCCAAAATGTATATAGACAAGTCCCTTTTCTGATTAAAACGGCACATAGGATCTTTTTCCATCAAGAATGTTATTACATATTAAAAGCCAATCCATCAGTTATTGACATCACGTCATTGTTGGAGATACTTTCGGAGGTACTTGTGGTAATCTGTAAAAAAAAATGGCTTCTGAATCTGCTGTTCTGTTTGGTTTATCACCTGCAGGTCTTGTGTCCAAATACATTGCTGATGCAGCAAATGACACGTTTATTGTCATAGTATGCTGTGGTGTAGCCCTGACAACTAACAGATGATCATGGTGACCCAAAGTGAACAAAGAAGCAAATCACTGTGTCATACTGGCCAGTGGTTGCCTCATCTCGTATGGCATGAACACAAAAAAGATAGAGGCTAGGGCACTGGGCCCTCTACTGTGTACCAGTGTGTTACATGGAGGCAGGCCTTACGCCTCTGCTGGCTATGATCACACACTACGGCCAGCTGGTTATTTAATACACACACCACACACACACACACACACACACACACACACACACACACACACACACACACACACACACATCTTACTTCTCTGCTGCTGTAGTACAATAAAGCACTGATCACACACTCTGGCCAGCTGGTTCTTCAGATACTCCAGACAGTGTTTGTTGGAGGAGCAGGACTGGCACACCACCTATAGATGGTATACAAACATGAATTACTATACCACGGCATTGTTGAATACTCGTTTCTGATTGGCTTGAAGGGCATTCTAGAGTGTGCGATATTTGCAATGACATTATATCTACTGCATACACAGAAACATAAACCAAAAAAGTTGGAAGGTTCAAACATAAACCAAATGGTACAGCCTTTCTTAATGACTGTGTGTGAAATTCTTAAACCCACTGAGGCATACTGTATGTTCTGTGGTCCCAGTGGAAGACGCCCCTCATCCATAGCGATACAGTATAATAATGTTTTAATTAAAATGTTCTTAATAATACTCTATGTAATTGTACCCCTCACCTTTCCACAGGCTCGGCAGTGGTGTCGTCTCCAGGTGAGGGTGAACTCACAGGTACAGACCATACACATGGTGGCCCTTGGGTCTGGGATCCAGATAGGGGCCTTAGAACCCAAAGAGGCCCCACTGTCACTGTCCTCAGACCCAGTCTGCACATAGAATAGAATAGTATAGAACAGAATAGACTTTATTGTAGAATATAATAGTATAGAACAGAATAGACTTTATTGTAGAATAGAATAGTATAGAACAGAATAGACTTTATTGTCCAATTTGTGAGAAATAGAACTCTGTCTACTCCCCATCTCAACCCCTCTGTAATACCTTATTCAAAGCCTGCAGGTATAATGCACTATGACGCAGTTATAATGCATCGTAACGCTTGTCATGTACGATCCCCTTATAATGTGCTATAATTATGTCATCACTACCTCCTCCAGAGTCTTGCTGGAGATGAAGGAAATCTTCTTCCTGGTGTAGTCATTGATCGCTGTGGAGATGGCCTCCAGCCAATCATCTCTCTCAACCGCAGAACTACAGTAGAAGAAGACAGGACGTGTCAGACTACTGCTGAACTAGACATGAAATTATTGTTTAATTCAAGGTTAAATAGATGGGTAACACTTTACTAGGCCAGCAGGTTTAATGTATTATTATGCAGTTACAATTATTTAAAATAATTGTTGTAATTAGGGCTGTGGTGGTCACGAAATTTCGTCAGCCAGTGATTGTCAAGCAAATAACTGTCGGTCTCACGGTAATTTACCCTTAATTAACATAAACACATTTAGCAACTCCTGGCTTCCACACAAGGATTGTAGGCTAATAAATCCATGTAATATAGCCTACACCTTCACAATAAATTCATTATGATGATTTGAAATAAAGTCGCTTGAAAGGCATGAGCTCTGCTTAGTTTTTTTGCGCAGGCTGTACACACGCCAATAGTCTATCATTCACAATTTGACAAGTACTTAATAATGCCTCGAATTTCATCCCCTTTGTTGCGGTAACGCACCATAAACAAATCAATGCCTTTTGCGGCCCGGAGTGCTGTGTTGTGCCCTTCTCCCTGTGTGTGCGGCGCAATCTGAAGCGTCTCTCACTCTCACCGCTCTCCGTCACGTGATCGGGTCTTTCTTATAGGCTACAAATTAAGACGGACACATCCGGGACACAACCGTGCGCGTCCTTATCCAATTACGAGTTGCATATTGAAGATATTTTTTCGTCAGCCAACAAGATGAGTAGGCCTAACAAACAGCAAAAGTACTAGCCTATGTCAATATACTATTCCCCATAGTACAACCTATTCCTATTGACCTATTCTATTCTGTGCGAGAAATAAATATTCCAAACATAGTCTGTGACAGTTGTGGGATGCGATAGATCCCAAATGAATACAAACCTGTTTTATGCAATGTGGCCGACTCAACAGATTAGAACGTTTAGAATAACATGTTGATAAACTATTAGGCTATTTCTTCACATTATAAAAGGGCAGCAATGCGCACATGGTAGTAGGCTATAAATTTAGCGGGGAAAACACCATTATCAAAAGTGACCGGAAATGCAATTATCAATCAATCAATCAATTTTATTTTATATAGCCCTTCGTACATCAGATAATATCTCGAAGTGCTGTACAGAAACCCAGCCTAAAACCCCAAACAGCTAGAATGCAGGTGTAGAAGCACGGTGGCTAGGAAAAACTCCCTAGAAAGGCCAAAACCTAGGAAGAAACCTAGAGAGGAACCCAATTATGCACGTAATGCTTTTATTATAAAAGGTGCATTTTTTATGGTGAAAATGATCTTCCCTAAACTTGAAACTAACGCTGCTTATAAATACCAGTTAGGCTCTACACCCCTTGTAAAGCGGATTAATGTGCTTCATTTTAAGAAGATATTTGGCCACTTTAGTTGTGATACAAACCTTATTAAAATAGGCCTATGGGCTATGCTACCTGAGGTGTGATACAAACCTTATTCAAATAGGCCTATGGGCTATGCTACCTGAGGTGTGATACAAACCTTATTCAAATAGGCCTATGGGCTATGCTACCTGAGGTGTGATACAAACCTTATTCAAATAGGCCTATGGGCTATGCTACCTGAGGTGTGATACAAACCTTATTCAAATAGGCCTATGGGCTATGCTACCTGAGGTGTGATACAAACCTTATTCAAATAGGCCTATGGGCTAGGCTACCTGAGGTGTGATACAAACCTTATTCAAATAGGCCTATGGGCTATGCTACCTGAGGTGTGATACAAACCTTATTCAAACAGCCCATAGGCCTAGGCTACCTGAGGTGTGATACAAACCTTATTCAAATAGGCAGACTATTCTTAATTTAATCTCGTCTTAAAATATACAAAATAATATATGTGTGACATTTGTTTTGAATTAGAATTGACCGTTATCATGCACCTGTATTGAAACAGGGGCAGCAGGGAAAAATACATGTCATCTATGCACTTAAATAACGAATGGAGGACGTGGTTTATTTTCATGCCAGCCAGGTAGGCTATACTCCTGTTGTAAATATAAGCATGGTGGTAAATATTAGGAAAGCTGAGAAATAAATGTAGTAGGCCTAGCCTATAGAAAGCTGATGGGATCCTACTCCTTTTAAGGCCATCACTCTGTTCTCGCACAATTGCATAGCCTATAGAAATGTTGCGCAACATGAGCTCTCATGGGCTCTCATTGAAGTGCTTGATTAGATTTTCTAAAACATTTGCATTGATGTCATTGTGATTAGGAGGACAATAGAGTGCCGAGTATCAGGCAGTTAAGCAAGTTTGGTAGGCTACTAATGACCAGCATCAGAGCTTAGAGACTAAAGGGTCATGTGCCCTAGTCATAAGAATGTATGAACCCTGTTATAATGTCTTATAATAATCTCATACCGATCCTGACTAAATGCCGCCAGCCATGTTCAATAATCCCTTTTATAAGAGATTATATAGCTTCATACATGCTTATAATCAGTATTATAACCTGGGTGGCTCGAGCCCTGAATGCTGATTGGCTGACAGCCATGGTATATCAGATCGTATACCACGAGTATGACAAAACATTTATTTTTACTGCTCTAACTAAGTTGGTAACCAGTTTATAATAGCAATTAGGCACCTCGGGGGTTTGTGGTAAATGGCCAATATATCACAGCTAAGGGGTGTATCCAGGCACTCCGCGTTGCATCGTGCTTAAGAACAGCCCTTAGCCGTGGTATAAACCACACTCCCTCAGGCCTTATTGCTTAACTATGAAGCATTACCACTTGCTCTATATTGTGACCGGTTCTCACCTGCCAGAGAGTATGAAGGAGCGTTCCACACTCTCAATGGTCAGCTCATTCTGAAAGGCCTCTTGGCTGGGCTTGCTGACCTGCAATTACATACATGTTTAACATAACAACTATTACAAGTTCTCTTTCCAGAGAAATAACATCGTTTTGTGGTGGAACATTAAAACTATAATCTCATCTGAAATTGATCCATACTGCTTTATGTGGCTCTGGCCAGAATTAGTGCACTATATAGGGAATAGGGTGCAATTTCAGACAGTTTATGAGCTCTCACCTTCATCCCAGTCAGAGACAGCATGTTGTTGAGTTTGAACTGGCCAGATTGAACAGGTGTGGTGTACAGCAATGTGTCGTTGAACTGGTTGAAAAAACAAACAAAAAAACATGTATTCACTGGAATTGCTCATCGAGACAGCAACACGCGAGAGTAAGTTTCAAGATTTATTAGTCGTCTGTTCAGGATACACATGGTATACGGCATCCAGCAAAATGCTTACTTGCAGGTTCCTTCGCAACAATGCAACAACAATAAGAAGTAATATCCCTCTAGTGGTGCGGGGGCTGTGCTTTGGCAAAGTGGGTGGGGTTATATCCTTCCTGTTTGGCCCTGTCCGGGGGTATCATCGGATGGGGCCACAGTGTCTCCTGTCCCCTCCTGTCTCAGCCTCCAGTATTTATGCTGCAGTAGTTTGTGTCGGGGGGCTAGAGCCAGTTGGTTATATCTGGAGTACTTCTCCTGTCTTATCCAGTGTCCTGTGTGAATTTAAGTATGCTCTCTCTAATTCTCTCCTTCTCTCTTTCTTTCTCTCTCTCGCAGGACCTGAGTCCTAGGACCATACGTCAGGACTACTGGGCATGATGACTCCTTGCTGTCCCCAGTCCACCTGGCCTTGCTGCTGTTCCAGTTTCAACTGTTCTGCCTGCAGTTATGGAACCCCTACCTGTCCCAGACCTGCTGTTTTCAACTCTTAATGATCGGCTATGAAAAGCCAACTGACATTTATTCCTGATTATTATTTGACCATGCTTGTCATTTATGAACATTTTGAACATCTTGGCCATGTTCTGTTATAATCTCCACCCGGCACAGCCAGAAGAGGACTGGCCACCCCTCATAGCCTGGTTCCTCTCTAGGTTTCTTCCTAGGTTTTGGCCTTTCTAGGGAGTTTTTCCTAGCCACCGTGCTTCTACACCTGCATTGCTTGCTGTTTTGGGGTTTTAAGCTGGGTTTCTGTACAGCACTTCGAGATATTAGCTGATGTACGAAGGGCTATATAAAATAAACTTGATTGATTGATTGATTAATAAAATATAAGAATGTAAATTAAATGGCTCAGTAGAAAATATATATTTTTGCATAATTATAATACAGGAAAGCACAGTTTATAGTCCAATATTTACACATCCTTTGGGGAAGGGGGATTGGGGGGGGCTAGTGTTTAAATTGTGCAGTATTTAGCAATAATAGTCTGGAAGCAGCAGTTGTGATGTGTGTGTGTAGCATGAATTTCACTGAGTGTACATAAACACTTTCCATGACATACAGTGCCTTCGGAAAGTATTCAGACCCCTTTCACATTTCGTTACAGCCTTATTTTCCTCATCAATACATTTTTGCTAATTTATTCAAATAAAAAAACTGAAATATTACATTTGCATAAGTATTCAGACCCTTTACTCAGTACTTTGTTGAAGCACTTTTGGCAGCGATTACAGCCTCAAGTCTTCTTGGGTATGACGCTACAAGCTTGACACACCTGCATTTGGGGAGTTTCTCCCATTCTTCTCTGCAGATCCTCTCAAGCTCTGTCAGGTTGGATGGGGAGCGTTGCTGCACAGCTATTTTCAGGTCTCTCCAGAGATGTTCTATCGGGTTCAAGTCCGGGCTCTGGCTGAGCCACACAAGGACATTCAGAGACTTGTCCTGAAGCCTCTCCTCTGTTGTCTTGGCTGTGTGCTTAAGGTAGTTGTCCTGTTGGAAAGCGAACCGTCGCCCCAGTGTGAGGTCCTGAGCACTCTGGAGCAGGCTTTCATCAAGGATCTCTCTGTATTTGGCTCCTTTCAGCTTTGCCTCAATTCTGACTAGTCTCCCAGTCCCTGCTGCTGAAAACATCCCCACAGCATGATGCTGCCACCACCATGCTTCACCGTAGGGATGGTGCCAGGTTTCCTCCAGACGTGACACTTGGCATTCAGGTCAAAGAGTTCAACCTTGGTTTCATCAGACCAGAGAATCTTTAGGTGCCTTTTGGCAAACTCCAAGCGGGCTTCGCACACATTTCTAAAAACCTGTTTTCGCTTTGTCATTATGGGGTATTGTGTGTAGATTGATGAAAAAAATCAATGTAATCCATTTTAGTATAAGGCTGTAATGTAACAAAATGTGGAAAAAGTCAAGGGGTCTGAATACTTTCCAAAGGCACTGTAGACTGACCAGGTGAATCCAGGTGAAAGCTATGATCCCTTATTGATGTCACTTGTAAAACCGACTTCAAATCAGTATAGATGGGGAGGAAACGAGTTAACGAAGGATTTTTAAGCCTTGAGACATGGATTGTGTATGTGTGCCATTCAAAGAGGGAACGGGCAAGATAAAAGTGAAGTGCCTTTGAATGGGGTATGGTAGTAGATGCCAGGCGCACCGGTTTGAGATAAGAACTGCAAAAATGCTGGCTTTTTCACACAACAGTTTCCTGTGTGTATCAAGAATGGTCCACCACCCGAAGGACATCCAGCCAACTTGACACAACTTGGGAAGCATTGAAGTCAACATGGGCCAGCATCCCTGTGGAACGCTTTCAGACACCTTGTAGAGTCCATGCCCCGAAGAATTGAGGCTGTTCTGAGGGAAAAAGGGGAGGTGTTCCTAATGTTTGGTATACTCAGTGTGTGTGTGTGGTGTAGTGTAGTGTGTATATGTGTGTGTGTGTGTTAGTGAGTGCATGTGTGCTAAGGTGTGGAGAGTCAGAGCAGGTGGTCAGTGCAGTTCAAGTGTTCAGTAGTCTGATGGCTTGTAGATAGAAACGGTCTCTGAGCCTGTTGCTATCAGACCTATGAGGGGCGAAGAGAATCTTTTCTTCCCACACTGCTGACGACTATTTTAGTCCTCTCATACAGCAGGCTTTTTGTGAGGGGGAAAAAAATGTTTTCAAGGACCCGTACTTCACACGACTATAATCTCATGCTCCGATACATGTGGTGGGAGAAAGGAAGGAGACACCGCTGGGTAGTGTTCAGTAGGGACGAATCAGAAGGCACTATCAGAACGAGTCAAATTAAGAAAGGCTCATTTTGTTTCCTACTCACCAGGAAGAACATCCTGGGCTGCATGACCTTCCTGGAGAGCTTCATCAGTACACCCTCTTTCAGGAACACCTGGAACACACCACACATCAGAACACCCTCTTTCAGGAACACACCACACATCAGACACTCTCTTTCAGGAACACCTGGAACACACCACACATCAGACACCCTCTTTCAGGAACACCTGGAACACACCACACATCAGACAGCCTCTTTCAGGAACATCTGGAACACACCACACATCAGACACCCTCTTTCAGGAACATCTGGAACACACCACACATCAGACACCCTCTTCCAGGAACACCTGGAACACACCACACATCAGACACCCTCTTTCAGGAACACACCACACATCAGACACCCTCTTTCAGGAACACCTGGAACACACCACACATCAGACACCCTCTTTCAGGAACACCTGGAACACACCGCACATCAGACACCCTCTTTCAGGAACACACCACACATCAGACACCCTCTTTCAGGAACACCTGGAACACACCACACATCAGACACCCTCTTTCAGGAACACCTGGAACACACCACACATCAGACACCCTCTTTCAGGAACACACCACACATCAGACACCCTCTTTCAGGAACACACCACACATCAGACACCCTCTTTCAGGAACACCTGGAACACACCGCACATCAGACACCCTCTTTCAGGAACACACCACACATCAGACACCCTCTTTCAGGAACACCTGGAACACACCACACATCAGACACCCTCTTTCAGGAACACCTGGAACACACCACACATCGGACACCCTCTTTCAGGAACACCTGGAACACACCGCACATCAGACACTCTCTTTCAGGAACACCTGGAACACACCACACATCAGACACCCTCTTTCAGGAACACCTGGAACACACCACACATCAGACACCCTCTTTCAGGAACACACCGCACATCAGACACCAGGGATTTAACTCTTTCATGAACACCTGGAACACACCACACATCAGACACCAGGGATTTAACTCTTTCAGTTACACACCACACATCAGACACCAGGGATTTAACTCTTTCAGTTACACACCACACATGAGACACCAGTGATTTAACTCTTTCAGTTACACACCACACATCAGACACCAGTGATTTAACTCTTTCAGTTACACACCACACACCAGTGATTTACCTCTTTCAGTTACACACCACACATCAGACACCAGCGATGTAACTCTTTCAGTTACATACCACACACCAGTGATTTAACTCTTTCAGTAACACACCACACATCAGACACCAGTGATTTAACTCTTTCAGTTACACACCACACATCAGACACCAGGGATTTAACTCTTTCATGAACACCTGGAACACACCACACATCAGACACCAGGGATTTAACTCTTTCAGTTACACACCACACATCAGACACCAGTGATTTAACTCTTTCAGTTACACACCACACACCAGTGATTTACCTCTTTCAGTTACACACCACACATCAGACACCAGCGATGTAACTCTTTCAGTTACATACCACACACCAGTGATTTAACTCTTTCAGTAACACACCACACATCAGACACCAGTGATTTAACTCTTTCAGTTACACACCACACATCAGACACCAGTGATGTAACTCTTTCAGTTACACACCACACATGAGACACCAGGGATTTAACTCTTTCAGTAACACACCACACATGAGACACCAGTGATTTAACTCTTTTAGTTACACCTGGAACACACCACACATCAGACACCAGTGCTATAACTCTTTAGAAGCCAATCCATAATCAATGAAGAACCCAAATTCCTATCAGTGAGCCAGGGAGGTCCCTGCAGATACCCACCCTCCCAGGCAGGACGATTTCACGGTGTCCGTTCAGACGGCACTGAACCTGAATCAGCTTCTGGAAGTTATCCTGAGAGAAAAGAGGACAACAAAAAGAGAGTGAATATTCCACCACAACTATAATCATAAAGGCAGTGAATTAAAAATAAGAGTAAAACTATGTTCTTCTATCTCACCCCCTGTTTCATGATGTCATTGGCATGGTTGGCCACCTCCTTCACGATGCCCAGAGCGGCTGTGGGTGGATATGGAGATACAGGGATTAGGCTACTATTATTATTACTAATATAACACATTTAATACCCCAGACTTTCTGGTTCACTTCTGTCTATTACAGCTACTACGTTTGTCGTGCTCTCTACAATAAATGTTGAGACCCCCCTGTGCTGTTGAGGGGAATAAGTCTTAGAATGATTTTATGCAGAGGACATCCTTGACCATAATACCGAGGGTTTTGCTTTACCTTGTGTGTCTTTGTAATCTGCCGAGTCTGGAGACAAGTTCTTCAGGTAGTCTGAAATGACACACCATTTTAGAGAACATAAAAACATATTCTATCCAATGATACTACACTAGGAACCGTGTAGCAGGTCAATAGGTCAATTCAGGTGCCTTTGTTACTACACAGGACAAGTGCCTTGAATTGTATAGGAAATTCTTGTAATGTAATTGGACCGTGAAAATCCTGACCTACAACAACCAAAAAGGTGCTTGTGAAATGGAATTATACAAGAGTGATGTGGTGAAAGACATTTTTTCACATTAGTCTCGTGCCCTCCCTAAGCCCTCTGACATGTTAAAGCTCGTTATGTCATCAAATCAGATTTGGACCAAGCTTCAAAATCTGAGTATGAGTGGCTTGAGGAGTAGCTGAAAAATTCTTGACATGTTTTGAACGTCTTTGACCAGTAGATGGCGATGTGACACCATTTAGCTTACTTCACAAATTTGCTTCACATAGTTCCCTCAAATAATTTGTATTTATTAAGGATCCCAGCAGCTACACTTCCTGGGGTCCAGCACCATTAAGGCAGTTATATACAATTTCAAATATTACATGACATTCGATTTCATAACACTTTTCACAACATATTAAGTGTGTTCCCTCAGGCCACTACTCCACTACTACCACACATCTACAACACAAAATCAATATGTACATGTGTGTGTGTGTCTTATCATGTGTATGCGTGTCCGTACCTGTGTGTGTCTCTTCACAGTCCCCTGTTGTTCCCTAACGTGTATTTATATCTGTTTTTAAAATCTGATTCTACTGATGGCATCAGTTACCTGATGTGGAATAGAGTTCCATGTAGTCATGGCAGTGACTAGTACTGTGTACATCCCATAGTCTGTTCTGGACATGGGAACTGTGATGAGACCTCTGGTGGCATGTCTTGTGGGGTATGCATAAGTGTCCAAGCTGTATGCAAGTAGTTTAAAAAAAACAGACATTTCTGTGCATTCAGCATGTCAACACTTCTTACAAAAACAAGTAGTGATGAAGTCATGAGAGCCATGAGAGATTTACGTGCATATTACTAATGTTAGCTCTCTGTTTACATTGAAGGGCCAGCCTTGCTGCCTTGTTCTGAGCCAATTATAAATGTTCCTAAGTCCCTCTATGTGGCAACTGACCACACGACTGGACAGTAGTTCAGGTGCAACGAAACTATGGCCTGTAGGACCTGCCTTGTTGGTAGTGTTGTTAAGAAGGCAGAGCAACGCTTTATTATGGACAGACTTCTCCCCATCTTAGCTACTGTTGCATCAACATGTTTTGGCCATGACAGTTTACAATCCAGGGTTACTCTAAGCAGTTAAGTCACCTCAACTTGCTCAATTTCCACATTATTCATTACAAGATTTAGTTGAGGTTTAGGGTTTAGTGAATAATTTGTCCGAAATACAATGCTTTTTAGTTTTAGAAATATTTAGGACTAACTTATTTCTAGCCACCCAATCTGAAACTAACTACAGCTCTTTGTTAAGTGTTGCAGTCATTTCAGTCGCTGTGGTAGCTGACGTGTATAGTGTTGAATCATCCACATACATAGACACACTGGCTTTACCCAAATTACCCATGTAATTATTAAAGATTAAAAATAGTAACGGGTTTAGACAGCTGCCCTGGGGAATTCCTGATTCTACCTGGATTATGTTGGAGAGGCTTCCATTAAAGAACACCCTCTGTGTTCTGTTAGACAGGTAACTCTTTATCCACAATATAGCAGGGGGTGTAACGCCATAACACGTACGTTTTTCCACCAGCAGACTACGATCGATAATGTCCAAGGTCGTACTGGGGTCTAACAAAACAGCTCCCACAATCTTTTTTATCATCAATTTCTCTGAGCCAATCATCAGTCATTTGTGTAAGTGTTGTGCTTGTTGAATGTCCTTCCCTATAAGCGTGCTGAAAGTCTGTTGTCAATTTGTTTACTGTAAAATAAGCATTGTATCTGGTCAAACACCATTTTTCCCAGAAGTTTACTAAGGGTTGGTAAAAGGCTGATTGGTCGGCTATTGAGCCAGTAAATGGGGTAGTGGAATGACTTTAGCTTCCCTCCAGGCCTGAGGGAACACACTTTCTAGTAGGCTTAAATTGAAGATATGGCAAATAGGAGTGGCAATATAGTCCGCTATGATCCTCAGTAATTTTCCATCCAAGTTGTCAGACCCTGGTGGCTTGTCATTGTTGATAAACACAAAAAATGTTTTGCCTCTTCCACACTCAAAATTACAATGATTGTCTTTCATGATTTGGTCAGTTATACTTAGATGTGTAGTGGCTGCATTTGTTGCTGGCATGTTATGCCTGAATTTGCTCGTCTTACCGATTTAAAAGGTGGGAGGAGTTGTTTACGGTAATTATGTGTAATGATTTAGCAATCTTGTTACATCTCTCTGTGCACTTTTTAGTAGTCTAATCCTGATATTGTCCAGGAACACGGCCCATAATAAACAGTGTACCTGTGAGCAGCATCTGATATTGAGGGATCCTCTGAACAGGTTTCAGCAGGTAATGCCTCAGAGCCAGGCTGGCACAGCGAGGACCAGCCTGAGACACAGAGTCGGAAAAACATTATTTACAACACACACTAGCAGACCCAAACATGCACAGACAGAAAGTCACACACACACACACAAACAAACAAAGCATATCACAAACAACGCCTTCAACTTCAAGCAACAAAACGGGTTGACCCAGTGAGACGGTTTACCTCAAATTCCCGCACCACTGCAGCGAAGGCTGGATTCTTCCTGCTATGCTCATCTAGTAGGGCCACATTCTTGTCAAACTCTCTGATGTATGTGGAATACATCTTCAGATAAGGCCCTTTCTTCACAAAGACGTCCGCTAGACGACCATGTTCGTCCCTGATCAATGAAACAAAGGCTCAGACATTGAGAGAGCGATGGAGTTTCTGATTTATTTCAGTTAGAGCTATCATAGTATTGGTGAAAGATGCAACATTTAGCCAGTCAAGCTTAGATTTACCGCGTGATTAGATTTTGATGTGTGGTTTACCTCAGGACTGATAGATAGTGATTTATGTAGGTGTAATTCCTTCGTCACGATTAATTAAAAGGGATGTTGATGGAGATCAGTTAGTGGTGGCTCTGATCATAGAGATTGATTCACTCTGTTAAATTTGAATTACACCCTTTTCACACTACTGAGTCAATCCAAGACCAGCTGTACTGAGGTGACCTGGCTATGCATCCACTACAGATACTGGAACCTTGCTGGAAAGGACAATTCGAAAACATAACGTCCGTTCCAGCACAGATCGGTTCAGGTTGGCACGGTACTGTGACAATTCTATTGTTCTAAACTAGTACAGTACCACTGGGCGACCCTCTCCTCCAGCTCTCTGAGCAGGTCCTGGTTCAGTTCGTAGAGCTGGGGCAGATAGTACAGGATCTGGTTCAGAATAGCCTCCTCTATAATAGGCTTCCCACTCGGACGAGAAGCCTTCGCCACCGCGTCACGGAAGTCCTGTAGGGGGATGGACGGGTCAGACGTAAAGACAGACAGACAGACACACACACCACAGACACACACACACAGACACACACACACAGACACACACACAGACAGAAGGAGTCTGTATATTGTGGCTATTCTTTTTAGAGAACACAGAAAAGTGTTAGGCTACAACCACATCAAACATTCTACATTTTGAACATTTCAGTGCACTTTAGATCTGAAGGACGAGTCATCCTCGACCTCTGACCTCTATACCAAGCAGTCTTCCAATAAAGCCCTGTTACCAGGAACCCCCCCCGCACACCCCCAGTCCTTAAAGAGTAGAGGGTAGCAGGAGGGGAGGGGATGATGAGGCACAGCTAGGGCGGCAGTGAAGCTGCTTACTACAGATTACAACACATTCCGCACCAGATTGGCTGTAAGGGGCCCAGGCCCTGTGGCAGGGAGCTCATGTAGTTTACATCTGCTGCTCACAGTCATAATACACTGCTCAGCTTAGATGGGGGGGTCAAGGTTCAAGTACTGGGGGGTGGGTGGGGGGGGGGGGGGGGGGGTGCACAGGACACCCCAATAACAAATCACGGCTCCACTATATGAATACCAATATGCCCCATCACCCCCCCCCCCCCCCAACCAATACATGTTCTATTACACTGGACACAAGTGTAGCTGATTTTGTTAAAAAGGGCTGATTGGTGAATCAAACACACGCCTACAGCATAACTTCCTGTCTCTCCCCCACAGTGTGGTTTCAGAGACAGTGACTCAGTCAGTCATGGTTCATCTGTGGCACAGCCTACAGCATAAGTCTCTCACTTCATATCCTGTGCATACCTACCACCTCTTAGTCCTTGGAATGTACTGTATGTGTAAACAACGAGAAAAAATAAACTAGTCTTGTGCAACTAATTCAAAAAAAATCCCTAGCTGAACCTAGACGTCAGCTATTATACTATTACAATTTGTTCAGATTCTGGTCTAATCAGAAAATTACTGGTTAAAACTACTGGTTAGACCAAAACATACAGTCAAGCTCTGAGTTCAACACACACCATTAAGTGACTCCAGCTCAGACCAGCTATGTATGTATGTATGTATGTATGTATGTATGTATGTATGTATGTATGTATGTATGTATGTATGTATGTATGTATGTATGTATGTATGTATGTATGTATGTATGTATGTCTCTCTCTCAAATACACATGGCGCAGTCTGGAGAACATACAGGAGTTCTCACAAGAGGAAAACTATACACTGCAGACAAACACAAACCCACAGGACTGGAGACTAAGATGGCTTCATACAACAACAACAACAACAACAACTGTGTTGATAGGCTATCAAATATGTAGAGAGGGGTTAAGTGCCAGAATACTCACGATATGGAGAAGCTTCAGGACGTTGACAAATACATTCTCGGAGCTCATGATCTCTCTGGCGATGTGGACTATCTTGTTCCGCTTGGCACCACTGGCAGCCTAGCACGGACACAGGTACAAACACGTCAAGTAAATCCCTACATTTCACCAAGGTTATTGGTTCAATACTCGCAGGGATCAGATCCTAGAAATGCATGTGTCACTGTTACCGTAAGTCCCTTTCCATACGTAGAAACGTCTGCTAAGTGGCACATTCACAGTGTCTCACCTCCCTGTCCTCAGGCTTCTCAGCATCTCACCTCCCTCTCCTCAGTGTCTCACCTCCCTCTCCTCAGGCTTCTCAGTGTCTCACCTCCCTCTCCTCAGGCTTCTCACCTCCCTCTCCTCAGGCTTCTCAGCATCTCACCTCCCTCTCCTCAGGCTTCTCAGCATCTCACCTCCCTCTCCTCAGCCTCTCACCTCCCTCTCCTCAGTGTCTCACCTCCCTCTCCTCTGGCTTCTCAGTGTCTCACCTCCCTCTCCTCAGGCTTCTCAGTGTCTCACCTCCCTCTCTTCAGGCTTCTCACCTCCCTCTCCTCAGGCTTCTGTGTCTCACCTCCCTCTCCTCAGGCTTCTCAGCATCTCACCTCCCTCTCCTCAGGCTTCTCAGCATCTCACCTCCCTCTCCTCAGGCTTCTCAGCATCTCACCTCCCTCTCCCCAGGCTTCTCACCGTCTCACCTTCCTCTCCTCAGGCTTCTCACCTCCCTCTCCTCAGTGTCTCACCTCCCTCTCCTCAGTGTCTCACCTCCCTCTCCTCAGTGTCTCACCTCCCTCTCCCTAGGCTTCTCAGCATCTCACCTCCCTCTCCTCAGCATCTCACCTCCCTCTCCCCAGACTTCTCAGTGTCTCACCTCCCTCTCCTCAGGCTTCTCAGCCTCTCACCTCCCTCTCCTCAGGCTTCTCAGCCTCTCACCTCCCTCTCCTCAGGCTTCTCAGCCTCTCACCTCCCTCTCCTCAGGCTTCTCAGCCTCCCACCTCCCTCTCCTCAGGCTTCTCAGCCTCTCACCTCCCTCTCCTCAGCGTCTCACCTCCCTCTCCTCAGCGTCTCACCTCCCTCTCCTCAGCGTCTCACCTCCCTCTCCTCAGCGTCTCACCTCCCTCTCCTCAGCGTCTCACCTCCCTCTCCTCAGCGTCTCACCTCCCTCTCCTCAGCGTCTCACCTCCCTCTCCTCAGCGTCTCACCTCCCTCTCCTCAGCGTCTCACCTCCCTCTCCTCAGCGTCTCACCTCCCTCTCCTCAGCGTCTCACCTCCCTCTCCTCAGCGTCTCACCTCCCTCTCCTCAGCGTCTCACCTCCCTCTCCTCAGCGTCTCACCTCCCTCTCCTCAGGCTTCTCACCATCACACCTCCCTCTCCTCAGTGTCTCACCTCCCTCTCCTCAGTGTCTCACCTCCCTCTCCTCAGTGTCTCACCTCCCTCTCCTCAGTGTCTCACCTCCCTCTCCTCAGTGTCTCACCTCCCTCTCCTCAGTGTCTCACCTCCCTCTCCTCAGGCTTCTCAGCGTCTCACCTCCATCTCTTCAGGCTTCTCAGTGTCTTACCTCCCTCTCTCCAGGCTTCTCAGGTTCTCACCTCCCTCTCCTCAGGCTTCTCAGCCTCTCACCTCCCTCTCCTCAGGCTTCTCACCTCCCTCTCCTCAGCGTCTCACCTCCCTCTCCTCAGCGTCTCACCTCCCTCTCCTCAGCGTCTCACCTCCCTCTCCTCAGCGTCTCACCTCCCTCTCCTCAGCGTCTCACCTCCCTCTCCTCAGCGTCTCACCTCCCTCTCCTCAGCGTCTCACCTCCCTCTCCTCAGGCTTCTCAGCGTCTCACCTTCCTCTCTCCAGGCTTCTCAGGTTCTCACCTCCCTCTCCTCAGGCTTCTCAGCCTCTCACCTCCCTCTCCTCAGGCTTCTCACCTCCCTCTCCTCAGCGTCTCACCTCCCTCTCCTCAGCGTCTCACCTCCCTCTCCTCAGCGTCTCACCTCCCTCTCCTCAGCGTCTCACCTCCCTCTCCTCAGCGTCTCACCTCCCTCTCCTCAGCGTCTCACCTCCCTCTCCTCAGCGTCTCACCTCCCTCTCCTCAGCGTCTCACCTCCCTCTCCTCAGCGTCTCACCTCCCTCTCCTCAGCGTCTCACCTCCCTCTCCTCAGCGTCTCACCTCCCTCTCCTCAGCGTCTCACCTCCCTCTCCTCAGCGTCTCACCTCCCTCTCCTCAGCGTCTCACCTCCCTCTCCTCAGCGTCTCACCTCCCTCTCCTCAGCGTCTCACCTCCCTCTCCTCAGCGTCTCACCTCCCTCTCCTCAGCGTCTCACCTCCCTCTCCTCAGCGTCTCACCTCCCTCTCCTCAGCGTCTCACCTCCCTCTCCTCAGGCTTCTCACCGTCTCACTTCCCTCTCCTCAGTGTCTCACCTCCCTCTCCTCAGTGTCTCACCTCCCTCTCCTCAGTGTCTCACCTCCCTCTCCTCAGTGTCTCACCTCCCTCTCCTCAGTGTCTCACCTCCCTCTCCTCAGTGTCTCACCTCCCTCTCCTCAGTGTCTCACCTCCCTCTCCTCAGTGTCTCACCTCCCTCTCCTCAGTGTCTCACCTCCCTCTCCTCAGTGTCTCACCTCCCTCTCCTCAGGCTTCTCAGCGTCTCACCTCCATCTCTTCAGGCTTCTCAGTGTCTTACCTCCCTCTCCCCAGGCTTCTCAGGTTCTCACCTCCCTCTCCCCAGGCTTCTCAGGTTCTCACCTCCCTCTCCCCAGGCTTCTCACCGTCTCACCTTCCTCTCCTCAGGCTTCTCACTTCCCTCTCCTCAGGCTTCTCACCTCCCTCTCCTCAGGCTTCTCAGGTTCTCACCTCCCTCTCCTCAGGCTTCACAGGTTCTCACCTCCCTCTCCTCAGGCTTCTCAGGTTCTCACCTCCCTCTCCTCAGGCTTCTCAGGTTCTCACCTCCCTGTCCTAAGGCTTCTCAGTGTCTCACCTCCCTGTCCTCAGGCTTCTCAGTGTCTCACCTCCCTGTCCTCAGGCTTCTCAGTGTCTCACCTCCCTGTCCTCAGGCTTCTCAGCCTCTCACCTCCCTCTCCTCAGGCTTCTCAGTGTCTCACCTCCCTCTCCTCAGGCTTCTCAGTGTCTCACCTCCCTCTCCTCAGGCTTCTCAGTGTCTCACCTCCCTCTCCTCAGGCTTCTCAGTGTCTCACCTCCCTCTCCTCAGGCTTCTCAGTGTCTCACCTCCCTCTCCTCAGGCTTCTCAGTGTCTCACCTCCCTCTCCTCAGGCTTCTCAGTGTCTCACCTCCCTCTCCTCAGGCTTCTCAGGTTCTCCTTTGCTAGAGGAGGAACTCTCCTCATCCTCTTCATCCGAACTCTGAACCATGACGTCCTCATCCGACTGACCATCTAGCGGGCCAACATCCTCATCTATAGAACTCCTGTTGGAACAAGAGATGATCAGTAGGAACAGACACACACACACACACCTGCAGAAACATCCTGAAACTCACAGTCTCACACCTATGGGGAAGAAGGGGTGGGAAAACAGAGTGTAACCTTGAAGTGTATAAATGTGAAAGAGGGAGAGAAGGGAACTGGGGAAGTGAGATTAGTAACAAAGTGAGATTAGTAAAACGCCTGAGTAAACATATCATTAATCATGGAGGGGGGGGGGGGGGGGGGGGGTCTTTTTAACTGAAGAATCATCATCATGTCCAGTAGTATTCCATCATGCACTGCAGTGACCACACAGTACACACATTAAATAGAGACCGACCAGGGAAAACACATTTTACTAGTCATTCCTTCACACACACAACTCAACATAAAAGAGCAAGACAAAAAGCAATGCCTTGGGTCATTTGAGGGATTTGGCTAGATGCCACCTCTGCTGCCAACCCAAACATAACAAAGGACTTATCCAAACCAGTCACTCCTCCCTACTCCTAGCTGCTTGAACTTAAGGAAATGAAAGGTGTAAGCCACAGGTCAACCCAAACATTAGAAAGCCCCGGTTCCAAACCGGTAACTCTACCCTAATCCTAACCCCTAGCAAAAGGCTAGGCAGAACTCTTGACAGGGGCTGGTAGGATTTGTTTAGAACTGGGCCACAGCAAATGGCTACCTGATGTAGTCTCCTTCTATGTGCATCCTGAGGCAATATACCCTGTTTACAGTAGAGATGCTTCTATGGCTGTTTTGTAGAAGTGAGCAGTACTGACTTAAACACTGAGCCATTGGTTCAAGGCACAGAACACAGTAAACATTTTTCAAACGCCAACTGATTTTTAGTCAGGCCATTTTTAGTGCGACCGATAACACTGATACTATACCCTTAAAGTCTGCACGGAATAGACCTAGATGGTAAAATGGTCACAACAAACCTCTAAAAGAGTGAGACAGTGATGCAAGACTATAGTCTCTAAGTAACTGTCACAAAAATGTAAATGTACGGAAATGTTGCTTATGTTTCTGAGGGAAGGGTCATCAAACAACATCCCTCATTACACGAAACTCACAGCAGCTGGATATTTTGGTGAATCTCTGAAAGATGTGTCACTCCCGAACATGCTTTAGTGCCAAGCTAGTGCCAGCTCACCAGACTGAAGTTTCCATTAACACTACATACTGAGCATACTTCCCCTTAGTCTGTCATGACTCAGAATCACTCCCACAAAGCCCTGTTTTTCAGGTGATATTTTTCACCTGAAGACTTTGATTTATTGAGAATACTATTCGAATCGCCCCCCCCCCCCCCCCTCTTTTGTATGGAACTACTTTTCATAAGACACGTTTCATCTGTTGGCAAGCTGCCCAAGAATGTATATAGCCTGTCTTTTTACTGTTGTTTTATTTCTTTACTTACCTATTGTTCACCTAATACCTTTTTTTTGCACTATTGGTTAGAGCCTGTAAATAAGCATTTCACTGTAAGGTCTACTACACCTGTTGTATTCGGCGCACGTGACAAATAAAGAGACAGAACAGGCTTTAGTACCAGTCTTCCTCCCCAGACAATAAGAAGAATGATTACCTCTCCATGCTGCTGTGCTGTTCACTGCGTCTCTTCAGGGGATGGTACGGCTCCAGTTCCTCGTAGATATTGGCATTATCATACAGGTGGTTGTGGCACTCCGACTGGTCCGGTGGTGTACCCACCCCCAGCTCACTCCCCCGTAATCCTAGTCCAACAGGCTGGTTAAAATAATCAGGTATCGCCTCGTAATAGGGTACATTTTCATACTCCACAGCCTGCTCCGCTCCGGGGTAGTGGATCTCATCCCCGTCCACGCTCTGCTCCGCCCCAACCCCGATCACCCCCAGCTGGGGACAGGAGAACTTGTGGGCGTCCCCCACCCGAATGCCCAGGCGTTCCTGGAAACAGACACCACTGTCTTGGAATACATCATCCGCATATTGTTCTGCCTCAGCTGCAGTGCTATCTAGAGACTGGCCTCCCTTGGCTAGCAGCTTGGGCAGCATCTTGACAGAGAGTTTCAGATCGAGAAGCCTCCGGAAAGAGTTCCGTTTCTGTCCCTCAGAAGGGGTCAGGTCGGCAGAGGAGAAGGACTTGGCCTTCTGCTTCCCCAGGCTGGAGGGCTTGGATGGTGACAGCGTTTCATCTGTTGGCAAGCTGCCCTTTGTCTGTGTGTTGTCCGTGCTCCTCTTACGGGATACAGGAGACACCAGCGTCTGAAAGATGCTGTTCCTTTTTGGTTTATCCTCTCCCGGGGTTGCAGGGAGCTTTCTCATAGCTTTCGTGGCCTTGGTGAGGGCACCTCCATCATCGTCACTATCGGAAGTCTTTCGTTCCGCCACTTCTCTCTCTTCTGACAGTTCATTCTTCAGTACCCTTGCTGCTGGGGAGCTGCGTCTCTGCGGTTTCTTGGGGAAGCCGGCCATCTTGTTTTGAGCACTCGCGTCTTCTTTGTAACTCCCAGTGGTTGTTAAGGTGAGGGGAAAGTGGCAGTTGGAGCTGAGCTTCAGCTGGTTGGAAAGACTGGTTGAGAGAGGATGACAACTAATCTCACCATGGATCTCCTCCTCTTCATTCCTCCCTTCCTCCTCCTCTTCCTTGTCCACTGAACACTCCAGTTCATAGACACCGTCATCCACCCATCTCAGCTCTTCCTCCTCTACATCCTGAGGGAGGTGTAGACAGGAAGAGGAGGGGAGGAGGTGCAGAGGGGAGGAGGTGGGGAGGAGGTGCTGAGAGGAGGAGAGAAGGTGCAGAGGGGAGGAGGTGGGGAGGAGGTGCTGAGAGGAGGTGGCAGAGGAGGTCGGTGCTCCTCTCTCAGGTTCAGAAAGAAAGGCTTCCTTTCTGGGAGGGGGAGCAGGAACAGGTGGTGGGCCGGGTGTCCTGGAGGATGGGAGACCCTCCCAGCTATCATTTGTACTGGCAGGACTTTCTACGATGTTGTGTGCCCGAGAAGCAGGTGCGTTGACAGACAGAGTTGGGCTGCTCTTCC
Source organism: Salvelinus fontinalis (assembly GCF_029448725.1). Classification (NCBI taxonomy): domain Eukaryota; kingdom Metazoa; phylum Chordata; class Actinopteri; order Salmoniformes; family Salmonidae; genus Salvelinus; species Salvelinus fontinalis. The sequence goes on from NC_074673.1 coordinate 8,126,534, forward strand.
TCTCCAGTGACACCTTTTTGACAGTCGTTTCCCTCCCTTGCCTCCCCTCCTCTGGGACTTCCTGTCCAACCAGAGCAGACTTCCTGGGTTTCCGTGGTACTGGGACAGGGAGGGGCTTCCTAGGGGCAGCTGGGTTTTGATTGGATGTGCCAGTGTCTCTGCCAATCCCTGTGGAGCTGGTGGGATCTTCCTGTTCTCCGTGACCAATGGCATTAGAGGAGGTGGCGACGACGTTACCGTTGGTTTCATTGCTATGCGTTCTCTGAGGAAGAGGGCGCTTTATGTCAGGGCGTGATGATGGCCTCACAATGTCTGAGTTGAGGTTCTGTTTCGGGTTTAAGAGGTGGTTATTGGTGGACAGCAACACAACCTGTACGCAAATGTCTGGTAGAGTGTTGTTGTTGATTGTTTTCCTCTTGTTGTTGACCCCTTTGTTCTCTCCAGATTGAGATCTGGGAACAGGCTTTATTCTGGATTCCTCCGTTTTGCCATTGTTATGCAATGTTTTCAAGTCCTTATGAATTGTGTTAATCACTGTATCCGTGATCACTGTATCCGTGATACTGTTCCCAACACACAGACAGTTCTTCTGGCTACACAGACAGTTCTTCTGGCTACACAGACAGTTCTTCTGGCTACACAGACAGTTCTTCTGGCTACACAGACAGTTCTTCTGGCTACACAGACAGTTCTTCTGGCTACACAGACAGTTCTTCTGGCTACACAGACAGTTCTTCTGGCTACACAGACAGTTCTTCTGGCTACACAGACAGTTCTTCTGGCTACACAGACAGATAGGAATAATATAATCCCAATCAGGTACTGTATTCCTGGACTTCAGAAGACCTATACTTGTAGACATCTCTGATGGTCTCTGAGAATAAGTCTGATGGTGATGGACAGTCTTTGAGGAAAGAGGTTTGGAGTCCATAGCGGCGGGGAGGCATGGTTTGGGTAAGCGTGGTGGTTTGGACTCCACAGAAGTGATGAGGCATGGTTTGGGTAGGCATGGTGGTTTAGGGGCCAGAGCTGGTTTAATCGTCTTTGGTGTACAGAGGGAAGCCTGAGAGAAGACATCTCTTTTGGGGGTCGAGGAGGGGGAGGGCCCTGGCCTCTGCGGCTGGGCATTCTTTGGTTTGGGGGCAACTGGTGGTTTCTGCATGCCTGGAGAGAGCGAGTGAGGGAGAGATGAAGAAACTGGTGTTAGAAATAGACAGAAACGGGCTCCATCCTCAAGACATCAAGCACTCATAAATGAAAGAAAAAAGGTAAAATTCTCAAGATTAATTCAAGTATAAGAAAATACTGAAACTGTAAAATAATAATCCATTAAACATTTAAATGCTCTGAAAAGGCAGACAGATGCTGGGTGAAAGAGGAGAAAAAGGTCAGTCCTGTTGTAAAGGTTAACAGGTTTTGTTTGTGTCCTGACGATCAAATAGGCCCTTCACCAAGTACCACAACACCACTCAGTGGGTTTGAAATACCAGGCATATCACATGACTGTTGTTTTCCACACACACACACACACACACACACACACACACACACACACACACACACACACACACACACACACACACACACACACACACACACACACACCTCAACAGTACAGTAATCCGAGGTCCGGCGCGCTATCGACTGTGCCGCAAAAGCATGCTCGAGCGGCAGAGTCGATTTCCGCGCTTATAAACCCAGGGTCGTTACAATATTAATGGCCCAGCCAACAAAGCAGCGGTAGGAATTACTATGAGGGGGAGTATGGAGCTGGTGCCTGGTCAGTGTGACTACTGAGTGGTCACGTAGACAGAGTAACTGTGTCCCAATTCTCTACCAGTCTGCCCTAAATGTGCACTTGCTCACTTTTCTTCGTGGATTTAAAAGAAACTGACTGATGTAAGAAATATGGTGGAAATTCCCTCTAGTCTACATCCATTCTTAGGTCAATTGGACCAATCCAATGCTCCAGGCACGACGACAATCAACACTAGACGAGTGTATTGGAGCCACCAAACAGCTCCAATTATTACTTTATACCAAATAAAATAGATTTTAATAAATGTATCATTGTTTAAATAACAATATTAAACGAATATGTATAGGTTTGTGTAATGTCTATTCTCTACACAGGTAAATGAAGCTTGTTTTACAAATTCGACAACCCAAACGACATCGATTGACACTTCTCATCAACTTTGTGCCAGTCAACAAACCTGCGCTCTTGACGATGAATCCTGCCGCACAATCACACTCCTCCGGCTTCTCAAAACCTTTCAACTCAACCCAGGGAAACCGCTGGTTTTCTTCATTCTTCCTTGAGACCCATTGTCAACACTCAAGTGTGGCATCAAAACTTTGTAATTAATCTTGCGATCTGCCCTTTAAAGATGACGTTATATTTCCACATTTGATCTTGAACTGGCAACAGTCGCGATGCACTGATCCACCCCGATGTTATCAACTGTGATGAGTTTATTGCTGGTCATTCACACAATGTCCACTAGGGGTCTCTTAAAGCACCAATCAGCACTTGAAACAAAAACTAAATGTTGTCCCGCCCTTGTTTCTGTTATAAAGCTGAGTGATTGGGCTGAAGAAATGAAACTACTCACAAATTCATTGACAACTATGGATGCGAGGACTGACCATCCATGATATCACAATTACAGTCTTAACCGTGTTCTGAGGCTATATATTGTTTGTTTACATTTACTTTGTTTATAAACATTGGAGTAAAACCAGCTTTTGGGGTTCTGATGGGGTAGAACAGTTTAACTAAGATCATGAGGCATTTTCCTAAGTTATATTCATCAAGAATCCATGGGTACATATCCTTCATTTATAAGTCCAAAAATGTATGTAGCAGGCTAACCTGTGGAGAAAATAGTCATTTTTGGTCGTTTATTGAATATACCAACTTTTCAATATAGTGGAGGTAGTCAAATCTCGTTTTTTTATTATTGGGTTTCACCTAAAAGGAAACTATTTGTCATTGATATTCAAATACAGGTCTCAGAAAAAGAACCTAAAACTACAACAGTTAGTTAAATTAGTGTAAATATATGATCATTAGCAGATTGTTTGGAGGGCTCTCAGATATTCATCTTAATATAGCCTATACCCTATAATGTCAAAGTGGAATAATTATAATTTTTTGACATTTTTACCAATTCATTAAAAATGAAAAGCTGAAATGTCTTGAGTCAATAAGTATTCAACAACTTTGTTAAGTCTAAATAAGTTCAGGAGTAAAAATGTACTTAATAAAGTTACATAATAAGTTGCATGGACTCACTCTGTGTTCAATAATAGTGTTTAACAATTTCAAACACAGATTCAACCACAAACACAGCGGAGATTTTCCAATGCCTCACAAAGAAGGACACTTATTCTAGACCGGGATTTTTTTTTAAAAAGCAGACATTGAATATCCCTTTGAGCGTAGAAAAGTTATTAATTACACTTTGGATGGTGTATCAATACACCCCAGTCACTACAAAGATACAGGCGTCCTTCCTAACTCAGTTGCTGGAGAGGAAGGAAACCCCTCAGGGATTTCACCATGAGGTCAATGGTGGCTTTAGAACAGTTACAGAGTTTAATGGCTGTGATGGGAGAAAACTGAGGATGGATTAACAACATTGTAGTTACACCACAATAATAACCTAAATGACAGAGTGAAAAGAAGGAAGTCAGTACAGAAAAAAAATATTCCAAACCATGCATCCTGTTTGCAACAAGGCACAAAGGTAAACCTGCAAAAAATTGGCAAAGGAATTAACTTTATGTCCTGAATACAAAGCCTTATGTTTGTGGCAAATCCAACACATCACTGAGTACCACTCTTCATATTTTCAAGCATGGTGTTGGCTGCATCATGTTATGGGTATGCTTGTCATCGGCAAGGACTAGGGAGCTAAGCACAGGCAAAATCCTAGAGGAACACCTGGTTCAGTCTGCTTTCCAACAGACACAGGGAGACAAATTCACCTTTCAGCAGGACAATAAACTTAAACACAAGGTATACACTGGAGTTGCTTACCAAGAAGACAGTGAATGTTCCTGAGTGGCCTAGTTACAGTTTTGACTTAAATCAGCTTGAAAATGTATGGCAAGACATGAAAATGTCTGTCTATCAAAAGTCAACAACCAACTTTAATTAAATATAAAAAATAATGTGCAAATAGTGTACAATCCAGGTGTGGAAAGGTCTTAGAGACTTACCCAGAAAGACTCACAGCTGTAAATGTGATTCTAACATGCATTGACTCAGGGGTGTGAATACTTGTGTAAATTAGATATTGTTGTATTTTATTTTCAATAAATTTGCTAATATTTCTAAAAACATGTTTTCACTTTGTCATTATGGGGTATTGTGTGTAAATGGGTGAGAAACATTTTTTATATTTAATCCACTTTGAATTCAGGCTGCAACATAACAAAATGTTGAATAAGTCAAGAGGTATGAATACATTCTGAAGGCACTGTAACTACATGAGGGACATTGAATCACCTCAACATTAGGGTAGACCACTTTTAGCAGCTTAAACTTGACTAACACATACATTTTCATAAGGTTATACAGACACACTTTACACACAGTTCTTATACATGTGTAGTACCTTTGTGATTATTTACATTTAGCAGCAAATTTTGCATAGGACTTTGTAAATTGCTTTATAATTGCATAATAATGGCATTATTACAATGTGTAATAACAATAATACAATGAACAGTCACTATTTCTCTTGCGTACAGTCGTTATAAAAACTCTCAGCTCATTGCAATGCAATTCAAGTTTTTATTAAGTGTCGAAAGGAAACTAAACGTAAAAAACTGCCGTCTTGAATCAACTACAGCCAAGCTAAGTGGGAAATCATGTTAGTTTGTATTCGGAGTAAACTAAGCCATTTAAAGATGGTATAGTGTATGTTTGAGACAAGAACAACTCCCCTCAGATGGACAAAGTGTTTCAAAGTTGTTTTTGCAAAGCATCCAACTTGCTGTTTGCATGTATGCAAATGGATTTGAATTACTCTGCAGTATTTTCAGGTATCATAAAATGAATTGCAGCGTTCTACCTTTTCAGTGGCATGTTGAAAGAGTCATACAGCAGTTGAGCATCTCAACTTATTTATACTTCTCTGTACAGAATATCATTGATTGGTTGATTTGACTTGATTATCTACACCTGGGGTATGTTCAGGAGAACGGACATTTACAGAATGTTCCTGTCATGCCCTGACCTTAGAGATCCTTATTATTCTCTATGTTTGGTTAGGTCAGGGTGTGACTCGGGTGGGAAATTCTATGTTTTCTGTTTCTTTGTTTTTGGCAGAGTGTGGAGAAGGACCCCGGACGCAGGCCGGAAAGTATCGCCGTCCAAGGGAGCAGATGGAGGCAGCGAGAGAGGAACGGCAACGATACGAGAAGTTAAGTCAACGACGGAAGCCCGAGAGGCGTGGGGGGGGGGGGGGGGGGCACCCGGGGAGATTGGCGGAGTCAGGGTTTAGACCTGAGCTAACTCCCCGTGCTTACCGCGGTGAGCGTTTGACCGGTCAGGCACCGTGTTATGCGGTGATGCGCACTGTCTCCAGTGTGCATTCACAGCCCGGGGGGCTCTGTCCCAGCTCCCCGCATTTGCCATGCTAGAGTGGGCATCCAGCCAGGACGGATTGTGCCTGCTCAGCGCTCCTGGTCTCCGGTGCGTCTCTTCGGTCCAGGATATCCTGCGCCGGCTCTACGCACTATGCCTCCAGTGCGCCTTCACAGCCCAGTGCATCCTGTGCCAGCGCCCCGCACTTGCCGGGCTATAGTGAGCATATAGTGAGCATCCAGCCAGGATGGGTTGTGCCAGCTCTATGCTTCAGATCTCCGGTGCGTCTCCATTGCCCGAAGCCTGCAGTGATGATCCATGGCACAAAGCCTCCAGTGACGATCCATGGCAAGAAGCCTCCAGTGATGATCCATGGCACGAAGCCTCCAGTGATGATCCATGGCACGAAGCCTCCAGCGACGATCCATGGCACGAAGCCTCCAGCGACGATCCATGGCACGGAGCCTCCAGCAACGATCCATGGCCCGGAGCCTCCAGCGACGGTCCCCGGTCCGGAGCCTGCAGCGACGGTCCCCAGTCCAGAGCTTACAGGGGGGGTTCCTAGCCTGGAGGCCCCGACGACGATTTACGATCCGGAGGCCCTGGCGACGTTCCCCGCCCCAGAGACGCCACCGAAGTGGGGGGAGCCTCAAGTGGAGCGGGGTCTGTGTCCCGCACCGGAGCCTCCACCGAGAGTAGATGCCCACCCGGTGCCTCCCCTATAGGTTCAGGTTTGCGGCCGGAGTCCGCACCTTTGTGTGTGGAGGGGGGGGGGGGGGGGGGGGGGGGGGGGGGGGTACTGTCACGCCCTGACCTTAGAGATCGTTATTATTCTCTGTTTGGTTAGGTCAGGGTGTGACTCGGGTGGGAAATTCTATGTTTTCTGTTTCTTTGTTTTTGGCCGAGTGTGGTTCCCAATCTATCATTGTCTCTGATTGGGGATCATACTTAGGCAGCCCTTTTTCCCACCATTAGGTTGTGGGATCTTGTTTTCTGTTTAGTTACTGTTGCCTGACAGAACTGTGCATTTTCGTTTTCAACTTTGTTATTTTGTTTGAGTGTTTTTTAAATTAAAATCATGAACACTTTCCACGCTGCACCTTGGTCTACTCTTTCCACCACCAACGAGAGCCGTTACAGTTCCGATATAAATGTATTGTGTAGATGAAATATGACTATCAGATAGACTGGAATAGAATAGGAGATTGTGTTTGCTCTAGTCGTTCTATTTCTATCTGCAACATGCAGTTCCTCCTACAGCCCTGCCTTTAATTGAATCCGATCGTTTCTGTTCCAGATACAACCCTCCCATTAGTTAAAATCTGTATTCAAATATATTTTTTTAACATTTAGTAGTTGCTTTCACAGATCTGTTTTCAAATAGTTAAAAAAAATGTTTTTACTTTCTTAGATTTATTTTCAAATGCCTTTTCTGGGATCTGTATTCAAATAATTGTAGTCACCTCCAAAGTAACTATAGTTACATTCCACAAAACATGATTAAAACTATAGTTATTCCAGGTTTGGTAGCGACTTCAGATTTCCCATTTAACTCCACAAATCAAATACATGCAACATCTGGCAGTCTGTAGGTGCAAAATAATTATGGAAGATTGAGTCCCATGACTTGGGGTAAAGTCAAGGCCCTTACGTACACACATTTCATTTGTTATACATGACCATAATGTCATCATCATTAATAATAGACTAGATGTAGTTGAAGCTTGATATTTGTCATCACAGCTCATACCACTGGTCAATAATACAAATAATAGCCCACAAACTTCTTTGAAATATTTCATGTGCATTTCAGCATCACATGCTGTGCTTAAATTGAACATTTCTCTCTGTCACCAGTGCTAATTAAAGCCAGTAAATAACTGAGTTTAGTGGAAAATGAAGGAATGCGTGGGAGTTCCTTTGCCGGGTCACAGATTTCTATGAGGAAGTAGGGGAAGAAGCTAACGTCAGCACTCTTATCATCAGAATATTTCTCACTCTGAACATTCCACAGTATAAACTATTCTAAAAATCCTCATTAGGCAACACTGAGTCACCCATAGTTCTCTCTCTCTCTCTCTCTCTCTCCCAGTCTCTCGTTCATCATTGGTTGATACACAGTCACTTTATCAGTCAGGAAGTGTCTCTCTCAGCTGAAACAGTATGATGTCACAACAGGAAGAAATGGGATAGCTCTGGGTTTGATATAATTGTACTGGTAGACAGATAACAGTAGATCATCATTCAGGGGTTTTTCCCACTTTGAAACAGTTTTCATTTGTTCCTGGAGGATATGAAGACAGAGAATATGGAAACAACAGTCCACATATTGACAACAGTCTTTATTTGTAGACCGTAGAAAAATAAGGAACATCTTTCCATGACGCAACTGAGTTCTATAAAGTGCTGTGATTTACAGTATGTGTAGCATTGCTTCGTTGAATTCAACTCAGTCAAAACAAGACGTGTGCAAGACAGTTATCGATGTAATACAGATCTCAAATCAAATCAAATCAAATGTATTTATATAGCGCTTCGTACATCAGCTGATATCTCGAAGTGCTGTACAGAAACCCAGCCTAAAACCCCAAACAGCAAGCAATGCAGGTGTAGAAGCACGGTGGCTAGGAAAAACTCCCTAGAAAGGCCAAAACCTAGGAAGAAACCTAGAGAGGAACCAGGCTATGAGGGGTGGCCAGTCCTCTTCTGGCTGTGCCGGGTGGAGATTATAACAGAACATGGCCAAGATGTTCAAATGTTCATAAATGACCAGCATGGTCAAATAATAATAATCACAGAAGTTATCGAGGGTGTAGCAAGTCAGCACCTCAGGATTAAATGTCAGTTGGCTTTTCATAGCCGATCATTAAGAGTATCTCTACCGCTCCTGCTGTCTCTAGAGAGTTGAAAACAGCAGGTCTGGGACAGGTAGCACGTCCCATGACATCATGACATTTACAGTGTAGTGCACCTAATATTAGACTTAGTGCCTCTCTCCCAGCAGACTGTCCATGTCCAGCCAGCTAGCCCAGCTCTGGTTGAGGTTTTTCTCCAGTGTCTCCTGATGACTTGTGACACCAGAAAGGACCTTACCTTGCAGGTCTGACATGAGCCGACTTTTGTTCAGTGTGTGAGTACGGGCAGTGAGGCTGCAGCAGAAGTCTTTTTGGCTTTTAGCAGAGTGATGTCTCTCTTTAACGTGACCGATGATGTCACAGGTCCCTGAGTCAATTTCCTGGAACACAAAGAAGTCAGCTTTACAATACGTGTTAGACATTTTAAACATAGATGTCACTCAGGGATTCTTGAAAGTTGGGAAAATCCTTGTCTGGCAGGGAAATGTCATGAAAAAAAAAGCATTTTGTTTAATCATTTGAACCTAACAAATTACATTTAAAGGGAAATAAAAATATATATTTATATTTGTTTATTAATTTCCATGTGGGCTCTCTGACAGAAAATGCTCTTGTCCGGTGCAAAAGATTACAATTTAAAACTTCCCCAAAAAGTGTCACAGTTTTTTTGAGAATATATTTACTTGCAAATATTTTTCTAAAAGCTGTGATTCCCCCCAGAAATGGTCAACTAAAATCCTAAATGAATCAGGAATGAGCAGGGCCAGCTATAACATAAGGACCCCTTATTAATGTCCTCATTACATGTAGTCAACAAGACCATTGGTGGTCTGTAAAGTTCTCTACTTTTGATTGATTTAAACAAACAATATTGAAATCACCATGGTCACTACCATAACCTGTCAACTCCATCTCCCTGAGATATTAAAATAGAATATAGATGTTGGTTTAAATGAGTTCATTTTAATTAGGTTTTAGAGTCATAAAGCAACTGAGGAAAAAACTAAATTGTATTCCACTTGAATGAAGAAGGAAAATAAGCAATTTTGTCAACTTTGTCAGATTTTTGTCTAATGTCAACTTTGTCAGATTTTTGTCTAATGTCAACTCTGCCAGAGTGCTGAAAGATCTGACAGAATGGTTATATTTGGTTGGACATTGTGAAATGAATAATTTTTCATATTTTACAAATGTTTGTTTTGAACTTTTACTTTTAAAAGACAAGAACATGTCTGTTTTGAGTATCTGTTGTCAATTCCTTCACTGAATGCTAAGATCGTTAAGATCGTTTCTTTGGGGGGGGTAAATATTCAGAAAAAATATGTTTGTCATTGTCCTTTAATATATGCTTAAACTATTGAAGTACTTGCTGTGCTAGACGTAAGATATACTGTTTATAAATCTGATTTTATGTTTTGAATCTAGAAAAACATGCCAAAATGCTAATGAAATTAGCCCTGGAGCATTATACAGTGGTATAAACCAAAATAAAAAGACTTTTGGAGATTTGCATGACATATTTTGAATAACTCTGTTAGAATGAAACAATCAAGGCCTTTAAACACTTGTTGAACAAAAAAAACATTAAATAAAATGCCATATATGGTGTCTGACAGAGTTGATATAAATCAATTTGCATTTAAAATGTTGTTAATATTAAGAAAAACTATTCAGGGGATACAAAGTTGGGATTGTCCAGTCTTTCAAGAATCCCTGCACTATTGTCAGTATGGGTAAGAATGAGGTAGTGATAGTTGATAAACCAGTGTCACAAGCACAATATTGGGTAAGTGGTATGAGAACAGGAGGTCAATCACAACGTTAAGTAATGATACTAGAGGTAACAGGGGGTAATACTTGTACCACAGAGTATTAGGTTTATGTACGTACCGCTCACTGGTTTGGGACTTTTCCCTTCTCTAACAGGGCAGGTGTTCCATGAGAGATGTCTCTTCGTCCATCAGGGACTTTTCCCTTCTCTAACAGGGCAGGTGTTCCATGAGAGATGTCTCCTCGTCCATCAGGGACTTTTCCCTTCTCTAACAGGGCAGGTGTTCCATGAGAGATGTCTCCTCGTCCATCAGGGACTTTTCCCTTCTCTAACAGGGCAGGTGTTCCATGAGAGATGTCTCCTCGTCCATCAGGGACTTTTCCCTTCTCTAACAGGGCAGGTGTTCCATGAGAGATGTCTCTTCGTTCATCAGGGACTTTCTGAGCCCCCTGGTGGCCAGGTGGGTCCCCAACAGCTGGACTCTTCACCTGGGCACTGCCAACACAGGAGAGAGGGTATTGTTCCCGTTCAACTCAATTGAACGGCCAACTAACATTTACTCCTGAGGTGCTGCTCCCTCGACAACTACTGTGATTATTATTATTTGACCATGCTGGTCATTTATGAACATCTTGGCCATGTTCTGTTATAATCTCCACCCGGCACAGCCAGAAGAGGACTGGCCAAACTCTCATAGCCTGGTTCCTCTCTAGGTTTCTTCCTAGGTTTTGGCCTTTCTAGGGAGTTTTTCCTAGCCACCGTGCTTCTACACCTGAATTGTTTGCTGTTTGGGGTTTTAGGCTGGATTTCTGTACAGCACTTTGAGATAGCAGCTGATGTACGAAGGGCTATATAAATACAACAACAAAAAATTATAATAATATTCAATTAATTTTCTCAGAAGTCGTGTGAAATATGATCACAAGAAGCAGCACCCTGGTCCCTGGAGCAGGTTACGGGTTTAGCAAGTGCCTTGCTGAAGGGCACAATGGCAGTAGGTAAGTATCACTTCAGTAGCTTTTACCTGAACTTGTAGTCTGAGGGCAGGCTCTGGCCCTGTCTGTAGTCCCCTCTAGTTTTAGAGATCTGCTTGTGGAGATCCCTCACTGAGCAGCTGTAGCCGTTGAAGATGTAGTCAGCGAACAGCAGCTTCCCTCTGATGTACATCTGTTGAATGAATAAACAGAAACATCTTATAGACTGACGGAGACTTGTTGATAATGATTGTTTCCAAAGGAAATTAGCAAAAAAAAGTTTTTTAAAAAAAAGTAAAAAAAAAAAAAAAAGACACCCACTTAAAATGACTGTAACTCAACAGCACAGCTTTATCCTAATCCTCTGTTTCTCGCTGTTCTGACCCGCCATCGGTCCTAAAGTATTTTATTCAGCTTATTTGAACCAGCCTGAATGCTGAGCTCACCATTGTTTCCCTTCTCTGGTTTAACCAGGGTTCATCCTATCTAGGCAAGCCAGATGTCAGTCAGTCATTCATATTGTAACCTGGTCTCAGGTTTACAACAGAAGAACCTGACTAGCCTGTTCTTCATTAGTTAGTCTACAGCAGCGGCTGTTCCTGTACGCAAACGGTAAGAGAAGAAGAGAAAGTCTATAAGCCTATATACATAACGTCTCATACGTGTCGGCAGTGTTCCACGTCAAAATAACTATGTGCCACTTTGATTTATAATTCTGGTATGTAGATCCATCAAAGAGTCTTTATTAAAGACAGTTACGTTATTAGCATATTGAAGACAGACAGAGTGAAACTATCTTATCTTCACGCCCAGCCAGGTTGGCTCATTTTCAGTAAGTAGCCCTTTCCTGCAGTCAAATGCCTTAGAGGCCTCATGGGTGGAATGTTATTAATATGTTGTCTTAATTTCATAATTAATAAAGATTTTTTTTTTTAAACATGACAAAAATCTGGTGTTTCAATGTCAAACAGTTTTGTTATGTTTCAGTCTTCTGTGATGTATATAAAGTGTAATATTTGAATGCAAACTCAAAATGTAATACATTTCTACTCTATATCTGACATGGTACAGGTGTCTTCTTTTTTTAAGCCCAGTACCGTGTGTGTGAGGTGTATACTTCTGTTTCAAAGTAGATTTGTTTGACTACCAAGAAACACTCTGTGTGACCCTGATTTAGCCCACTGCAGTAATAGGATAACTGAAGTTCTTGTAAAAGGTAACTACCTTCACAGTAAGACCAAGCTGGTTTCATAATGATGTCAAAGCTCTTGGATTAGTGTTTCTTTGCTGCCATCTACAGTAATATGTGGATATCAGGTGAATAAGATCAGGGCTATGTGCTGATCCTTCACACAGAAGTGTGCACTCATTCACTCCCTCTTATGGATTTTAACAGCATCTGATTGGTGCAAGCAAGGTTGTAGCTTAGGGAGATTCCATCATATTACTTCCACCAGTCCATTCATTTTAAATCCGTGAGGGGGAGCGTATTAGTACGAGTAACAATTGGGCAGAAGGGTTTTTAGTGAATCGGACCACAGCCAAGCAGTCGTGGCTGAGAGAGAGACAGCTTGTCGTGGCTGAGAGAGAGAGAGAGAGACAGCTGTTGACCAACTGGTTGTGGCTGAGAGAGAGACAGCTGTTGACCAACTGGTCATGGCTGAGAGAGAGACAGCTGTTGACCAACTGGTTGTGGTTAAGAGAGAGACAGCTGTTGACCAACTGGTTGTGGCTGAGAGAGAGACAACTGTTGACCAACTGGTCGTGGCTGAGAGAGAGACAACTGTTGACCAACTGGTCGTGGCTGAGCAAGAGAGAGAGACAGCTGTTGACCAACTGGTCGTGGCTGAGCGAGAGAGAGAGACAGCTGTTGACCAACTGGTCGTGGCTGAGAGAGAGACAGCTGTGACCACCTGGTCGTGGCTGAGAGCGAGAGAGAGACAGCTGTTGACCAACTGGTTGTGTTTAAGAGAGAGACAGCTGTTGACCAACTGGTCGTGGCTGAGAGAGAGAGACAGCTGTTGACCAACTGGACGTGGCTGAGAGAGAGACAGCTGTTGACCAAATGATTGTGGCTGAGAGAGAGAGAGCTGTTGACCAACTGGTCGTGGCTGAGAGAAAGAGAGAGAGAGAAAGCTGTTGACCAACTGGTCGTGGCTGAGAGAGAGAGAGAGACAACTGTTGACCAACTGGTTGTGGCTGAGAGAGAGAGACAGCTGTTGACCAACTGCTCGTGGCTGAGAGAGAGTGACAGCTGTTGACCAACTGGTCGTGGCTGAGAGAGAGACAGCTGTAGACCAACTTTTCGTGGCTGAGAGAGAGACAGCTGTTGACCAACTGGTCGTGGCTGAGAGAGAGCAGTTGACCAACTGGTCGTGGCTGAGAGAGACACAGCTGTTGACCAACTGGTCGTGGCTGAGAGAGAGAGAGCTGTTGACCAACTGGTCGTGGCTGAGAGAGAGAGAGCTGTTGACCAACTGGTTGTGGCTGAGAGAGTGAGAGCTGTTGACCAACTGGTCGTGGCTGAGAGAGAGACAGCTGTTGACCAACTGGTCGTGGCTGAGAGAGAGAGAGCTGTTGACCAACTGGTTGTGGCTGAGAGAGAGACGGCTGTTGACCAACTGGTCGTGGCTGAGAGAGAGACGGCTGTTGACCAACTGGTCGTGGCTGAGAGAGACAGCTGTTGACCAACTGGTCGTGGCTGAGAGAGAGAGCTGTTGACCAAATGGTTGTGGCTGAGAGAGAGGCAGCTGTAGACCAACTTGTCGTGGCTGAGAGAGAGACAGCTGTAGACCAACTTGTCGTGGCTGAGGGAGACACAGCTGTTGACCAACTGGTCGTGGCTGAGAGAGAGAGAGCGGTTGACCAACTGGTCGTGGCTGAGAGACGGAGAGCTGTTGACCAACTGGTCGTGGCTAAGAGAGAGACAGCTGTTGACCAACTGGTCGTGGCTGAGAGAGACAGCTGTTGACCAACTGGTCGTGGCTGAGAGAGACAGCTGTTGACCAACTGGTCGTGGCTGAGGGAGACACAGCTGTTGACCAACTGGTCGTGGCTGAGAGAGTGAGAGCTGTTGACCAACTGGTCGTGGCTGAAAGAGAGAGAGCTGTTGACCAACTGGTCGTGGCTGAGAGAGAGACGGCTGTTGACCAACTGGTCGTGGCTGAGAGAGAGACGGCTGTTGACCAACTGGTCGTGGCCTGAGAGAGAGATATCTGTTGACCAACTGGTCGTGGCTGAGAGAGAGAGAGAGAGAGAGAGACAACTGTTGACCAACTGGTTGTGGCTGAGAGAGAGAGACAGCTGTTGACCAACTGGTCGTGGCTGAGAGAGAGTGACAGCTGTTGACCAACTGGTCGTGGCTGAGAGAGAGAGAGCTGTTGACCAACTGGTTGTGGCTGAGAGAGACAGCTGTTGACCAACTGGTCGTGGCTGAGAGAGACAGCTGTTGACCAACTGGTCGTGGCTGAGAGAGACAGTTGTTGACCAATTGGACGTGGCTGAGAGAGAGAGAGACAGCTGTTGACCAACTGACCAGAAACATCCCAGGGGCGGCATTGTGTCTCTGCTGCAGCAGTGCATTGTGGGCAGCTGGGCAGGTCTTCCCTGTAGACAGCTCATACCTCACCAGGCGGAACGAGTCCAGCTGACTCTGAATATGAGGACAAAGTCAAGCATGAAAAGTGTGTGTGTGTGTGTGTGTGTGTGTGTGTGTGTGTGTGTGTGTGTGTGTGTGTGTGTGTGTGTGTGTGTGTGTGTGTGTGTGTCAGCGCCTAGTAATCTCAAGAGTGGAATTATATAGATACATTGTACGTCCCGATATGGAATGTACCGTCATGTAAATGTATGTAAATCAACCCCCGTGTAAATGGTCCTGTTCTTATTCATGTAAATGTGTGTAAATCAACCTGAGTGCATGGCATTGTCCTGTTCTTATTCATCCTCTCGTAGAGCAGCTCCAGCATGTCCTCATTGGGCAGCAAGGGGATGTGAGGGGCGAGGGGGGTCTGGTGCGGGCGTGTCACACACACCACCAGGATCTGTTCACTGTGGGGGGGCTGGCCCCAGATGAAGGCATCATACTCCTGATCTGTCAGGATTGGCATGGTCCTGGAGCGACAGCGACACAGCCTGTGAGTCCGGCCCTCTAACCCCAGGAGAGCGGCCCTGAGCTGGGCAGGACACGGGCTGTAGAGGGGGTAAGGGGTGGAGGGACTGGAGGATGTGTAGTGGGGGAGTTGGGCAGCGAGACGGAGCTCCGGACTGCATCTCGGGATCACTACAGACCTGGGGTGGAAAGAATAGAACATGGTTATCATCATAGGACAGAAGGAAAGGGAGGAAGTAGTCCTTGTTAGGGTCAGAAGAAGAAGAAGAAGCAGAGTTGTCTCTGGCAGTGACAGAGGTATGGTTCGGGTTCTGTTCTTACTCCAGTCTGATGTTGCTGTGGACTCTGAAGGTCCCTGACTGTGTGAAATGAAGGGGCTCCTCTCTTCCCTCCTTGCCCTGCCTCTTTGGAGAAAATGTCCTGTTGACAAATCAATAATACTCTTCATCATCAACAGAATCATCATCATCATCATCATCAAGACTTCAGTCTGAACATAATTGTCCACAAACAATTTGTTAATTTACATATCGTCGCTGTCGGATGAAGACCTTGTGAGTCCCCATTTTATTTTATTGTTTCACGTGTTGAAAGCAGGAACTCCCCTCAATGTGCTCTGAGAATGTCATAACTCTAGGACCCACATTTATTTCTTCAAAATAGCTTCTGAAGTTTCAGAATTGTATTTTCGCTAATAGGAAAATATGGCTGTTTTTTTTTACATCTCCTGAAAAGTTTGTTTTGGAAATAAGAGATTTTCATCTGGCAGCAACGATATCCAAAATCCCTCTTTTTCTATAACAACACACATCAGTCACATCATGTTACCATGACAACTTGTGGGTGGAGCCTGGCAGGAGGACATCTGTAGGTGCAGACAGAGGCAGGTGTCTGGTGCTGGCAAGTAGCGCAGTGCTTCCCCCCTCTGGTAGACCCCGGGTACTGTCTGACAGCCCTGTGGTGGGGTGGAGGGAGGGCAGGGCTGCTGACTGGCCCTCTCTCTTCAGTCTGGGCCGCATTGGACCATCAGACATCCGCTCTATATCTGGGCACTTGATACCTGATGGGCAACAGAAGATGGTCAGGACTTCATGAAGGAGACTCATAGTGGGTTTGTGGTCCTCTGTAGCTCAGTTGGTAGAACATAACGCTTGCAACGTCAGGATAGTGAGTTTGATTCCTGGGGCCACGATGCATAAAATGTATGCACACATGACCGTCACTTTGGATAAAAAAATCTGCTAAAGGGTATATATTATTATATATGATAGGAGCTCCCGTGTGGTGCAGCGGTCTAAGACACTGCAGCTCAGTGCTAGAGGTGTCGCTAGAGACCCTGGTTCGATCCCGGGCTGTATCACAACTGGCCGTGAATGGGAGTACCGTAGGGCGGCACACAATCGGGCCGGGGTAGGCTGTCATTGTAAATAACAATTTGTTCTTAACTGACTTGCCTAGTTAAGTAAAAATGTAATAAAGGAGATGACGTATATAACTAAGAACCGGAAAGTAATCACAAACCTTTTGATGATGCTGTACTTCATATAAGATTTAGAAAAAGCTCCAGTGGAACTCTTCACCCTTGACCTGTTATTGTAAAAGAGAATAATTATGTCTCTAATAAACACATTTAAATAAACCCTTTTGTACCTGTGGCGACCCGGTAGAACTCCAGCCAGTCGTCCAGGATATTACATATTCTTCTCTGGAGTCTTTTCAGCTCTCGTCCTGCCCGTCCTCCTCCTCTCCTGAAGGGACAGGGTTCTTCCAGCTTCTCCACCTCCCGGGTCAGCACCTCACTGGAACGCACTGAAACCTGGTGCATAATCAAAATCTTATTGTGTATGAATGTTGGTCAAGAGAGACTAGTACAGACATTGGAAACACCACTCAATGAGATGAAATCCTAACTGATGTCTTCTTAGCCAGGTCGTTATTGTAAAATATGGGTTCTCAAGGAGCTTCTTAGTTAAAGAAATGTGATAGATCCTCTTTAAAATGTCTTACCCTCTTGCTGTCTCTGGGCTGGTCCTGGTTCTTCTGGTGCTTCTTACTCAGGGAGAGCTCCTGGGCTGCCAGAGAGGTGAACGCCCCCTCAGTCTGCAGACAGGCCTGGAAGACAGCACGTAACTCATACAAATCACCAATCAGATTCACTAGTCACCAACCGTTCACCAATCAGATTCACCAGTCACCAACCGTTCACCAATCAGATTCACCAGTCACCAACCGTTCACCAATCAGATTCACCAGTCACCAACCGTTCACCAATCAGATTCACCAGTCACCAACCGTTCACCAATCAGATTCACCAGTCACCAACCGTTCACCAATCAGATTCACCAGTCACCAACCGTTCACCAATCAGATTCACCAGTCACCAACCGTTCACCAATCAGATTCACCAGTCACCAACCATTCACCAGTCAGATTCACCAGTCACCAACCGTTCACCAATCAGATTCACCAGTCACCAACCGTTCACCAATCAGATTCACCAGTCACCAACCGTTTACCAATCAGATTCACTAGTCACCAACCGTTCACCAGTCAGATTCACCAGTCACCAACCGTTCACCAATCAGATTCACCAGTCACCAACCGTTCACCAATCAGATTCACCAGTCAGCAACCGTTTACCAATCAGATTTGGCCATCACCAGCCATCATCAACACATTAAGCCTGAAATAGCTCTAATATATCATCATCATCATCATCATCACAGTGTTTTCTCACGGCTTCTTTAGTTGGGATGATGTTGGGCAGGGGGGACAGTGGGAGCTGGACACTCTCATTCTGACTCTTAAAGCTGAGGGTGGTACAGGTACCGCTCAACATCCGTACGGAGATCTGATCAGACACCTGGGAAAAAATAAGAATATAACGAAAAGTTATGGAATGCCACTTCGCTTAAAAATATCTTAATCTTAACTAAACCCGATTTTAATCCTATCTTAATCCTAACTAAACCCTATCTTAATCCTATCTTAATCCTAATTAAATCCTATCTTAATCCTAACTAAACCCTATCTAAATCCTATCTTAATCCTAACTAAACCCTATCTAAATCCCATCCTAATCCTATCTTAATCCTAACTAAACCCTATCTTAATTCTGTCTTAATCCTAACCTAATCCGATTTCAACCCTATCTTAATCCTAACTAAACCACAAGAGAGATTCCTAATTGGCATAAATAAATTCTCACCTCTGATGATAAATGTACTGGATGGCTGTTCCTCTATTCAAAGTTATGATTACAATAGAGGCAATAGCCCACTTTAGAACTGAAATGGACCGATCAGCCATGATGACGTAGTTGGAGTATCACAGTATCAGTGGGTAACATCGTCATGCCCCACATCCCCTGCTTTGTTACAAGCCCCCGTACCGCTGTCCCAGAGGCTATCATATGACGGCGTTGCCCAGCAACTGGGACTTCCTCTTCTTCTTGACTGAGCTTGTCAGTGAAGGGCCTTACAGATATAGGGATTACAAACAGTAGTTGTGGACTAAACTGGACTATAGCCTATTATAAACTGGTTGGGTCAAGCCCTGAATGCTGATTGGCTGACAGCCGCGGTATATCAGACCGTACACCACACCTCCTCGGGCATTATTGCTTAATTAGCTTACTCTTGGTTTCTTTACTTTACCTTAAATTAGGTGAGGTCAGATTAAAAAGACAACTATGAACGGAAATTTTCTCATTTACGTTGATCTACATCCTGTATTGACTGAACTGAAATTAAGTTGACCCCATGGAACCCTGGTCCTCACCTGAATGACTATCCTCTCCTTAACCCCAGTCTGCCAGATCCATTCCTTAGTGACAGCTCCTTCTGGGTCACACGTCATCCCACCACGCTGATCCCACACAGCAGTAACAGTCCCACTACAGACAACAACAGTTCACAACAGGTCGCAAGTAGATCCATCTATGTCTGCTTTACTCACAGCAGACATACTCACAATAAGCACACAGTGTTTACTGCCAGCTAACATAATCCCCGGGGATCCATTGATTAAAGACCAGTGGAGGCTGTTGAGAGGAGGACGGCTCATAATAATGTCTGGAACGGAGTCAATGGAATGGCATCAAACACATGGAAACCATGTGTTTGATGTATTTGATACCATTCCACCGATTCGGTTCCAGTCATTACCACGAGCCGGTCCTCCTCAATTAAGGTGCCATCAACCTCCTGTGATAAAAGATCCTTTCATGTGATCTACGCCTCGAACTAACCAGTAGTAATCCACTGATCCAATCTAAGGCTTCCTCATACAGAGGTTCGGTTTGCTTCTAGCAGAATTTGGCTAGGCTGTCTGTGCTCGCATACTCCCGAAAGACCTTCGCTTTAAAAACAAGAAAATATATTACTATTACTACTAGTAATATTAATATTACTATTGTTAGACCCTCTTGAGCCACCGTAGCAAAAACATAGCCAGAAACCACTTCCTCAAAATAGTCCAAGATAATCTAAGATAAATCAAGACATCTGTCATTCATTTTGGCATTTTTTGTAGAGGTCTTAGTCAAGCAATTTTACATCTAGCTAAGATGTTTGGTGCAGTATTTCTCAAGTGAAAAAAAAAAAGCATTACAACTAATCGTCTCTCGTTGAATGACAAGAAACACTTCATGTTCCCACTCCTACTAGGAGTAGTAGTGTTGACCAATCATCGTAGACATCGGCTACTGAACTTCGACTTGCCTCAAGAAACAGTGTTGTGTGCAAGAACAGCCGGGGGGGGGAACAGCCCGGGGGGGGGGGACAGCCGGAGACCAACATGAACAAAAACGTCACAAACTGTTATGATAATATATGAGTGAACTGTTTCGACTGGGAAGCATGCGTCAGCCTTAGCTGAACCAGGAACCTAGCTCAGCTCAACTCATTCATTAGTAATAAATAAATGGGTCCTTCGAGTCAGATACTGTACATACTGTTATTAGTGCCCCTATTTCTGTTAACTTTATTGTTTGAAAATTCTGTTGAATCTTTAACCATTTACCATGTGTTTACCTGAGTGGGTGTGTGACGGCGCCCCGTCCTACTGCGGTGATGCTGGCCAGTGTAACAGGGCTGAGTTGGTCACTGAACACGTTAGTATAGAACCCTCCACAGGACAGACCCGAGTGGCTCTGACACACTGCTACAAAACCAGACGGGTAGCTGGGAAGGGTCAAGGTGACGGCTAGATTGACACATTTAGATTTAGATATTAGAGATTTAAACATCAGTGTTGAGTTTAATTTTAGGAAGATGTTCCCCTCCCCACTGCCCTGATTCCTTGCCTTCACAGATCTCAGACAACTGGTTTCTAGTTTCTCTCATATAGCTTTCCCATACCTAGTGCTGTCAGATCTGTGAAGATTAGTGAATGAGGTCAGTAGCAAAGTAACATCCTGGAATGAAACAGCTTTAGTTGGAAACGTGAGAAAGGATACTATAGTAAGGAGGAACCATCATTTATCCTGTAGTGTAGTTTCTGCCGCGGTGAATCTTGGTCCTCCTGGTTCACCTCTGGTATCTGAGGGTAAGGCCAGGTCTTGCCTCCTCCTCCGCTTCCTCCTCCTGTCTTCTTCTGGTGTTTAACATGTGGCTTGGCATCCCCATAGTGACGGAGGATGGGTGGTTTGTTCAGCCCACTCTCTGCCTGCTCCGTTGTCTGTTTTCTAAATGAAGTCATACTGTATCATACTCAAGTCATACACATGGACAAATTGGCACACTCAAAGGAATTGAAAGAGCCATTAGGGTGACATGGGGATATGTTGTGTAGCAGGAAAAGCTGTGGAAATAGAATACAATATTGTAGAGGGAACAGCAGGGAAGTGAACCCAGGTCGCTGGCATGAATGTCAAACACGCATCGTACCAATGCGATGAACCTGTTTGGTGGGGATTGTAACATGGCTAATAACATAGTGAAGATCTCTACAACATAATAGAATAGAATAGACGTTCATACATGGGTATCTTAGCCAGTTGTAGCCTCTCTACCACCCAACGACACAGCTTAGTCCACTGAGGTTCCTCATGGATTGGCTCCTTAGGCTGGACGATCCAACCTGCATGTACAATACAATACTACTTTATTGTCCATAGGCTACAGCGTATAATGGGTATTTTTGTTCTGAAACCCCCCCCCCCCCCCTTCGCTGATAGCGCACATCTCACACACGGTAAATAGAAGCACAGTGTCAAGCAGTAGTGTAGTCAGCGGCCCCTGAATGGAGAGCATGTTGTGAGGTTAAGTGCATTGCTCAAGGGCACAATGTGGGTACACTAAATGTCCATCTACCACACACTAAGTCAAATGATAAGATAACACGTGCCACTTAACAAATTGCTTTTCATCCAAAAGTTACTTGCTGTACAGTGAGCGCATACATTTATTTTATGAGTGTGTATTCTCCCTGCGGGAATTGAACCCACGACCTTGGCTTTGGGTTCCAGCTGTGGCTCAGTTGCTAGAGCTGATAAAGCTGAGGCAGCACTACTACTGCTCTGTACCGTACATTTTTTAACATTTAATTATTTTTAAACTAGGCAAGTCAGTTTTAAGAACAAATTCTTATTTACAATGACGGTCTACACCGGCCAAACCTGGACGACGCTGGGCCAATCGTGAGCCGCCCCTATGGGACACCCAATCACAATACCAGATTCGAACCAGGGTGTCTGTAGTGATGCCTATAGCACTGAGATGTAGTGCCTTAGACCCCTTCGTCACTTGGGAGCCCCTAATCAGGTATATTGTCTGCATAGAAATGTCTAGGAGTAACATAGTGTGTGGGGTAATGTCCTACCTTGCTCTTCATAGGTTTTTGAAGAGATGGAGAAACTTATAGTTGTGGCCACATGAGCTGGAAGGAAATTGTTGAAAAACAGCTTGATGGGAATGTCAATTTGGACACAAAAGACACTAGCCTACATGTATTTCCTCAACCCTAGCCTGCATGTATTTCCTGAACACTAGCCTGCATGTATTTCCTGAACACTAGCATACATGTATTTCCTGAACACTAGCCTGCATGTATTTCCTCAACCCTAGCCTGCATGTATTTCCTGAACACTAGGCTACATGAATTTCCTCAACCCTAGCATACATGTATTTCCTGAACACTAGCCTACATGTATTTCCTGAACACTAGCCTACATGTATTTCCTGAACACTAGGCTACATGTATTTCCTGAACACTAGCCTACATGTATTTCCTGAACACTAGGCTACATGTATTTCCTGAACACTAGCCTACATGTATTTCCTGAACACTACACTGCATGTATTTCCTGAACACTACGCTACATGTATTTCCTGAACACTAGGCTACATGTATTTCCTAAACACTAGGCTACATGTATTTCCTGAACACTAGGCTACATGTATTTCCTGAACACTACGCTGCATGTATTTCCTGAACACTAGGCTACATGTATTTCCTGAACACTAGCCTACATGTATTTCCTGAACACTAGCCTACATGTATTTCCTGAACACTAGACTTCATGTATTTCCTGAACACTAGGCTACATGTATTTCCTGAACACTAGCCTTCATGTATTTCCTGAACACTAGCCTACATGTATTTCCTGAACACTAGACTTTGTGTATTGTTAAAGGATCACTTATAGAACTAAGAGGGAGCTTCAAGAGAATCATCCACCCGTTGTTTCAGTAACACCCATAATACCCCAGATGAGTGTGAGTGAATTATTAAGCAGGGAAAGTCAAAAGGCAGGAACTGGTTTTAACTGACTAAGGCCTTTTATAAACACCTGTGGCCTGTAGACCAACAATCTCTCCTGTAAACCAACCTCTCTAAGTAATTTTCATTACTTATCCCAGGTCTAAAGTGGCCATGGTGAGTTTGGTTAATTAAAGTAGATGGCCTGTGGAATTGTACTGTGTAAATGTGAGACTTTTTTCAAAGTCATAATTTGACTTCCTATTAGAAAAGATGTCAACTAATGCAGTGGGTGAGTGATGACGAGTTCATGTTGAGGGTTCACCTTTTTGTGCATGGGAAACTGAGGATCTTTTGCGTAAATTGGAGTCTTGAGGCTGCCTCTCAGACCCATTTTCCATCTTGGACGGTTTCTGTTTTGTCTTTCTCTTTCCCGCCATCTGCCGAAGAGTGTCATCGAAATTCATGGAGCACTTCGACTTGCAAGGTTTCCCGCCATCACCACTCCCGCTGCCGACACCCAACTTCCAAGATGGTTTGACATGAACTGCCCCTGCGGTCAAATCCTTCCATGAGTAATTCAGAACGTTCACAAGGCCGTGTGGAATACATCCCTCCTCACTCCCTTCATACTGCAAAAGCACACTCCCCAACTCGCTCAACAACTGAGGGGCCATATGCTTGTATGCATCCATCGGGTCCATGTCATCCAACCAGTCTGCTGGCACCGCCGCGGCCTCCGGATTCCTCTCATCACCACCCATGTCCAACGCTCCGTTGATAGAGGGCCAGGTATCTGGTTTACCAGTGGTAGAGGGATTATTTTGCACTTTGTGTGCATTGTCTTCATTCTTTGCTTCATATTTGTCATCGTTAACACACTCACTGTGAGCGCATAGAGTTTAAATTAGAATAGAAAATATTGAAATTAAGGTTTGTTAATTTATAAATCATAAATCAAGCACACACAAAACAGACATATAATTCTGGCCTGGGCAACTCCAGTCCTCGGGGTGGGCCTGATTGATGTCACAGTTTTGTCCCAGCCCCACACCAGAATTTAATAATCAACTAATCATGATATTCAGTTAAAAATGCAAGTAGTTAAGTCAGCTGTGTTTGCTAGGGATAGGAAGAAAGGTGGTGCACCAATCAGGCCGCCGATGACTGGAATGGCCCAGTCCAGCACGGTCTAACATGTAGAATGACTGGAATGGCCCAGTCCAGCACGGTCTAACATGTAGAATGACTGGAATGGCCCAGTCCAGCACGGTCTAACATGTAGAATGACTGGAATGGCCCAGTCCAGCACGGTCTAACATGTAGAATGACTGGAATGGCCCAGTCCAGCACGGTCTAACATGTAGAATGACTGGAATGGCCCAGTCCAGCACGGTCTAACATGTAGAATGACTGGACTTGCCCAGTCCAGCACGGTCTAACATGTAGAATGACTGGACTTGCCCAGTCCAGCACAGTCTAACATGTAGAATGACTGGAATGGCCCAGTGCAGCACGGTCTAACATGTAGAATGACTGGACTTGCCCAGTCCAGCACGGTCTAACATGTATAATGACTGGAATGGCCCAGTGCAGCACGGTCTAACATGTAGAATGACTGGACTTGCCCAGTCCAGCACAGTCTAACATGTAGAATGACTGGAATGGCCCAGTGCAGCACGGTCTAACATGTATAATGACTGGAATGGCCCAGTGCAGCACGGTCTAACATGTAGAATGACTGGAATGGCCCAGTCCAGCACGGTCTAACATGTAGAATGACTGGACTTGCCCAGTCCAGCACGGTCTAACATGTAGAATGACTGGACTTGCCCAGTCCAGCACGGTCTAACATGTATAACGTCTATATGAGTTTAGCCTACCTTCTGATTGGTGCCAAGCGCACGCCCCCATTTGCTAGATCAAAGCAATGCTCCAAGGGCATTCTGGGGCACTTCTTACGTCCCAGTCCTGTTGGCTGAAGAAGTTGTGAAAATGATTATCCATTGTCCCAGTTTCCTCTGTTGCATGATATAGTTAATAATAAATAGTATATTTATTGGTTACCTGATCAAAGAAATACAGAGGTCCGGGTTTAAAATCTGTCATCATCATTTGTAAATAATTCCACTCAGTTATACATTCCATAAAAGTGTTGATTAACTCCCCACATGATCTACATCTGGTGTTAAAGACAAAAATATGAATCCCAGCAGAATCTCTAAGCTTGCACTGGGTGCCTGAATAATGTTCGACAATCCACCTCCCCGTTCATCTACTGTAAATGTAACCTTTATCCCTTTGAGTTTGCTGAAGCTTGTTGCTTGGATACACACACTGCGCCCGGCCCGTCTCCAAATGAGTTTACGCACCATAAATGATCGGCTCATGGCAACAATCTGAAAGCATAACACCGACCATACAAACCACCGCCTCGTTCGGCTTCTAAAAATAGATTGCGGCTTGATCGCTTGATATTTTGCAAAAACGAGTAATGCGGCACAAGGTGGTCGCGGTCACCCAGTGCGCAGAGCGAGCGCAGTAACTTGAGATGAAAGGCTTGGGGACATAATTGGATGAGAATTGTTTAGAGAGAAAGTGGTTATTCGATTCTGGCCTGCTTCCGTTATGGACCATTCACTGAGTGAGGAGATCAGTAGGGACCACATGCCAGGCTATTGGCTCATGATTTATATTTTATGTAGCCTTTTAAATGGCTGCTTTTCTTATTGTTTATACATGTCTAATTATATTATATTGAGCAACTAATGTCACTGTGTCGATTTGTGTCGATTTGTAAATGACAACATGATCATCTATTTGACTTAGATTATACATAATAGTTCCTCTCCTACTATAACCTTGAAATAGGCCTATTATGATGAAAGACGAACCGCCTCAATAAAAGTTAGTAGCATATACTCTCCAGACTTTAAGCACTACACTCCTATCTTGTCACTTGAGAAATGAAGATAGGACGGGCTTAGTTTTCTCTATTGAGGTCAAGCAGCTGCACAAAGTGCCTAATAGCTCATTATTGGCTCAGCTGCCTGTCTGCCTCGAGCACAGTTTCAGAATGTGGCCACTGGAGGCTCCCAGCAGTTTATGCGTCACTTCATTCCGAACGCCGATGATGGCGGAGCTCGAGATAGTGCAGCCTGAACCGGAGGCGCCCGAAGTTCTCAATGGGGACGCCGACGAAAACGAAGCGAAAGAGGACGCGGAGCCCTCGGAAACAGGGAAGAAAAAGAGAAGAAAAAAGAAGAAGAATAAGACCGCTGTCCCAGGTAAGAAAAAATGCATGATAGTGAGGATAAATTCCCGTTTTGGACATAGCGCATTATTGAGGGGTCCCCTGTTGTGCCACAGCGTAAAAAGACCAGTAAAAATGAGAAGCATGGGACTTTACTACCTGTCAGAAAGTGATAATGTTCTGCCGCAGCTGTCACGGCTGTCCCGCACCTGGAAGTGAACGGGTACCGGTGCCGTTATGAGGGCTAAAGGGGAGATGCACATCTGGAAACGGGACAATGCCTCTCTCGAGGCTTGAAATCGCTTCTTCTATTGGTTTAATGGAATGCTGTCAAATTCGAAAATTGAAGAATGTTGCAGCGATGACATGACAGTCATATTAAAGGACTTTTCAGCACTTGTCTTCTTGCCTGTTAAAAGAGCTCCACTAGGGAGGAAAAAAACCATGCGTTTAGCACTAAATGAATTGCTGACAAGACTATGTGACAAGCATAGGCTATACATTATCTTGTAAAAACACATGTGGGCATGATATTATTTTCTGGTGTGTGTTAAACTATGTATCTATATAGTCCTGTTTCTGAAGGGCTATAGATGGCATGGCATAATGCTGCAGGGTACCTACATATGCCCTTGGGATATTGATTCTAGGTATAGATACAAATTATGCATTGCTCCTGCCAAGTTCTGTTCACAGTAGATGCACTTTCTCAAAATGTATCAATTTACCCACTTTAAATGTGTGTGTGTGTGTGTGTGTGTGTGTGTGTTGCGCACACACGTGCGCTTGGGTATTTGTGTGTGTGTTGCATGTGTGTGTGTGTTGCATGTGTGTGTGTGTGTGTGTGTTGTGTGTGTGTGTTGCATGTGTGTGTGTGTGTTGCACGTGTGTGTGTGTGTTTGTGTTTGATTGTGTGCGTGTATGACTTTGCAGCAGGGACAAATGAGTCTGAGGGGGATGGAGATACGGGAGGAGGTGTTGGTGATGTGACGAAACAGTTGGAGCAGCAAGCCCTGCCTGAGGACATAGATAAGGAGGATGATGGAGAGGAGGGTATGAGTCTATGACTTCATCATTATCATCATCATTCACCATTGTCCTTCTCATACTCAAACTCAACATGTGACCTGCGACATGAGTTTGGTGTCATTTAGTGTTGTGCGTTCACCAACTAGCTACATCACCTGCTAGCATTCTAGTGGCCAACGTGACTGACTGAACCACTTCTCAGTTCCTCTTTCACTTTATCATCCTTATCGTTCTCATACGGATCTTGAAGTCCCGATTTGGCCCTTAATAAACCTAAACAAATGTATAATTTGACCTGTGACGTGAGTTGGCGTCTGCTGCTGCTGCCCATTACAGTGACTTCTTAAGTGCGAACAGTTAATTACAAGCGTACGTGAATTGTGACTGACCACGTTATGTCACGTTTGGTTAAGAGAATCTAAAAAGTGTATGTTTTCGACAGATGGAGAAGAGGAGGAAAACTCAGCAGGGAAGAAGAAGAAGAAGAAGAAGAAGAAGAAGGGAGGTGAGTTTGTTGTCGTTGTCATGGTTTCTCCCTCTGCATGGTTTGACTTCCTTTTGTTACCGTGTTTATATGTCTCGACTTGATTAGTTATTTTGCTTGAGAAGAGGTTTCCCCTACTAGACTTTTACTGCATCTGTATTAGTGATAAGAGTGCATTCGGAAAGTATTTAGACCTGTGAACTTTTTCCACATTTTGTTACGTTACAGCCTTATTCTGAAATGGATGAAATAGATCTTTTAAACCCTCTCATCAATCTGCTCACAATACCCCATCATGACAAAGCAAAAACAGGGTTTTATCAAATGTAGCAAATGTATTAAAATTATAAAACTGAAATATCATATTTACGTAAGTATTTAGACCCGTGTTAAATATCAGGGTTAGGGATAGTTATATACATGGTGTTATGCAGGTGTAGCAGGTGTCTAAGCTTTTATTGCCATACACCATGTACCATGTGTTGCTAATAGCAACAATGTGTTGCACATCTGCAGACGCTAACCTCTCTCTCATACACCCTGTACCATGTGTTGCGACCATATGGGACCATGTGTTGCTAATAGCAACAATGTGTTGCACATCTGCAGACGCTAACCTCTCTCTTCTCCCTCCTTCTCTCTATCTGACCCCTCTTTGCCCTCTTCCCCTTGTCCTCCTCTCTTCTCATCCTCCCCTCTCTCTCTCTCCCTCCATCTCCCTCTCTCTATCTGACCCCTCTTTGCCCTCTTCCCCTTGTCCTCCTCTCTTCTCATCCTCCCCTCTCTCTCTCTCCCTCCCTCCATCTCCCTCTCTCTATCTATCTGACCCCTCTTTGCCCTCTTCCCCTTGTCCTCCTCTCTTCTCCTCCTCCCCTCTCTCTCCCTCCCTCTCTCCATCTGACCCCTCTTTGCCCTCTTCCCCTTGTCCTCCTCTCTTCTCATCCTCCCCTTTCTCTCTCTCCCTCCCTCCATCTACCTCTCTCTATCTGGGGAACAGTGAAGGGACAGACTGACCCTCCCACTGTCCCTATTTGTGAGCTGTATCCCAGTGCTATCTACCCAAAGGGAGAGGAATGTGAATATCCTCCATCTAAAGACGGGTATGTCACCTCTACCAAGTCCATTGGCCTTATGTAGTGTGATGGATATACATCTTATGTAGTGTGATGGCCATAGATCTTATGTAGTGTGGAGGCCATAGATCTCATGTAGTGTGGTGGCCATTGATCTTATGTAGTGTGATGGCCATAGATCTTATGTAGTGTGGAGGCCATAGATCTCATGTAGTGTGGGGGCCATAGATCTTATGTAGTGTGGTGGCCATAGATCTTATGTAGTGTGGTGGCCATAGATCTTATGTAGTGTAAATGGCCATCGATCTAATGCAGTGTGATGGCCATCGATCTTATGTAGTGTGGTGGCCATAGATCTTGTGTGGTGGGCATATATATTCTGTTATGTGGTGTCCATATATCTTATGTAGGCTGGTGGCCATAGATCGTATGCAGTGTGGTGGCCATAGATCTAATGCAGTGTGGTGGCCATAGATCCAATGTAGTGTGGTGGCCATAGATCTAATGCAGTGTGGTGGCCATATATCTAATGTAGTGTGGTGGCCATAGATCTTATGCAGTGTGGTGGCCATATATCTTATGTAGTGTGGTGACTATAGATCTTATGTAGTGTGGTGGCCATAGATCTTGTACAGTGTGGTGGCCATAGATCTTATGTAGTGTGGTGTCCATAGATCTAATGCAGTGTGGTGTCCATAGATCTTATGTAGTGTGGTGTCCATAGATCTAATGCAGTGTGGTGTCCATATATCTTATGTAGTGTGGTGACTATAGATCTTATGTAGTGTGGTGGCCATAGATCTTGTACAGTGTGGTGGCCATAGACCCTATGTGGTGGCCATACATTTTATGCAGTGTGATGGCCATAGATCTTATGCAATGTGGTGCGTGGCCATAGATCTATGGCCGTGTGATGGCCATATATCTTATGTAGTGTGGTGGCCATAGATCTTATGTAGTGTGGTGGCCATAGATCTTATGTAGTGTGGTGTCCATAGATCTAATGCAGTGTGGTGTCCATAGATCTAATGCAGTGTGGTGTCCATATATCTAATGCAGTGTGGTGTCCATAGATCTAATGCAGTGTGGTGTCCATAGATCTAATGCAGTGTGGTGTCCATATATCTAATGCAGTGTGGTGTCCATAGATCTAATGCAGTGTGGTGTCCATAGATCTAATGCAGTGTGGTGTCCATATATCTAATGCAGTGTGGTGTCCATAGATCTAATGCAGTGTGGTGTCCATAGATCTAATGCAGTGTGGTGTCCATAGATCTAATGCAGTGTGGTGTCCATAGATCTAATGCAGTGTGGTGTCCATAGATCTAATGCAGTGTGGTGTCCATAGATCTAATGCAGTGTGGTGTCCATATATCTAATGCAGTGTGGTGTCCATATATCTAATGCAGTGTGGTGTCCATATATCTAATGCAGTGTGGTGTCCATAGATCTAATGCAGTGTGGTGTCCATAGATCTAATGCAGTGTGGTGTCTTTAGATCTAATGCAGTGTGGTGGCCATAGATCTAATGCAGTGTGGTGTCCATAGATCTAATGCAGTGTGGTGGCCATAGATCTAATGCAGTGTGGTGGCCATAGATCTAATGCAGTGTGGTGTCCATAGATCTAATGCAGTGTGGTGTCCATAGATCTAATGCAGTGTGGTGTCCATAGATCTAATGCAGTGTGGTGTCCATAGATCTAATGCAGTGTGGTGTCTTTAGATCTAATGCAGTGTGGTGTCCATAGATCTAATGCAGTGTGGTGTCTTTAGATCTAATGCAGTGTGGTGGCCATAGATCTAATGCAGTGTGGTGGCCATAGATCTAATGCAGTGTGGTGTCTTTAGATCTAATGCAGTGTGGTGTCCATAGATCTTATGCAGTGTGGTGTCCATAGATCTAATGCAGTGTGGTGGCCATAGATCTAATGCAATGTGGTGGCCATAGATCTAATGCAGTGTGGTGTCCATAGATCTAATGCAGTGTGGTGTCCATAGATCTAATGCAGTGTGGTGGCCATAGATCTAATGCAGTGTGGTGGCCATAGATCTAATGCAGTGTGGTGTCCATAGATCTAATGCAGTTTGGTGTCCATATATCTAATGCAGTGTGGTGTCCATAGATCTTATTGAGGTCACTGTGGTTTACAGATCATCATACTTCATACTCTAAAACATAATATAAATATTGGATGTGCCTCAGTCACCCAAGATAACACAATAACATGTTATTCACAATAAGGTTCCTTCTCGTTCACAATACCAGGTCTCTCTTGCCAATGAGATTTAATCGCAATGACACCAGGTTAAATCAAGGTTAAATGAAACGTATGCACACATATGCGTACGCACACACACACACATATGCACACATATGCACACATATGCACACATATACACACATATACACATTTACACACACACACACACACACACACACACACACACACACACACACACACACACGCTATGTTAATCTATACCTGCATTATAAACTGCAGTGTTTGCTGCTTCC
This sequence comes from Salvelinus fontinalis, assembly GCF_029448725.1. NCBI lineage: Eukaryota > Metazoa > Chordata > Actinopteri > Salmoniformes > Salmonidae > Salvelinus > Salvelinus fontinalis. Next base: position 8,157,896 of record NC_074673.1, read on the forward strand.
TTTCCTGAAGGTGTTTGACATCCCAATCCCATTAGAAGATAAAGAATGTGCTGTCTGTGGTGTGGATGTGTGTGTGTGTGTGTGTGTGTGTGTGTGTGTGGTATGTGTGTGTGTGGTGTGTGTGTGTGTGTGTGTGTGCATGCTTGCTTGCCTGTATGTGTTTGTGTGCGTGCATATTTGTATGTACATGCCTGGGTGTGTGTGTCTGCATGTGTGCCTGCATGTGCGTGTGTGTGCGCGTGTGTGCGTGCACGTGCGTGTGTGTGTGTGTGTGTGTGCGCCTGTGCGTATGTCTGTGCGTGTGCGTGTGTATATGTGTGTGTCCCAGGCGCAGTGCAGCGTGGCGGACCACCCATGAGGAGAAGAGGGTCCTTGACAAGGCCAACGAGGAGATGTGGAGTGACTTCCGTCAGGCTGCCGAGGCCCACAGACAGGTCCGAAACTACATCAACACCTGGATCAAACCTGGGATGACCATGATCAACATCTGGTGAGGGTCATTTGGTTTACTATATCATACAGGCCCCTTGGTACGAACTGGCCTGACAGTAGTGTACTGCGTTGACGTTCACTTTAGTCAAAAATTGTGTATTGTTGTAGTTGAGTAATTTGAGCTATTCTCAATTCTGCTCTTGTAGAGTAGCAGTACTGCAGGTTTTTGTTCCAGCTCAGCAGTAAAACACCTGATTCGGTTCATCAACTGATCTACTCCTTCATTAGCTGAATCAGGTGTTTCACTGATGAGCTGGTGCTGTACCCTCCTCAGTAGCCGCATCGAGGATCATCGAGTGAGTCTGCATTAACCTACATGGTTACCCTGTGTTGCTGAAGTTGTCATGTCCTGAATGTGACACCTGTCCCTGTCCCTGTCTTTCCCTGTCTGTCTGATCTGTCCCTGTGCCTGTCTGTCTGGTCTGTCCCTGTCTGTCTGGTCTGTCCCTGTCTGTCTGGTTTGTCTCTGTCTGTCTGATTTGTCCCTGTGCCTGTCTGTCTGGTCTGTCCCTGTCTGTCTGGTCTGTGCCTGTCTGTCTGGTCTGTCCCTGTCTGTCTGGACTGTCCCTGTCTGTCTGGTCTGTCCCTGTCCCTGTCTGTCTGGTCTGTCCCTGTCCCTGTCTGTCTGGTCTGTCCCTGTCTGTCTGGTTTGTCCCTGTCTGTCTGGTTTGTCCCTGTGCCTGTCTGTCTGGTCTGTCCCTGTCTGTCTGGTCTGTGCCTGTCTGTCTGGTCTGTGCCTGTCTGTCTGGTCTGTCCCTGTCTGTCTGGTCTGTCCCTGTCCCTGTCCCTGTCTGTCCCTGTCCCTGTCTGTCTGGTCTGTCCCTGTACCTGTCTGTACCTGTCTGTCCCTGTACCTGTCTGCCTGGTCTGTCGCTGTCTGTCAGTGAACGACTGGAGGACTGCAGTAGGAGGCTAATCAAAGAGAATGGTCTGAAGGCTGGCCTGGCATTCCCCACGGGCTGCTCTATCAACCATGTTGCTGCCCACTACACCCCTAATGCTGGTGACCCCACAGTCCTGCAGTACAACGACGTCTGCAAGATAGACTTCGGCACGCACATCAACGGTCAGTGAGCACACACTGAGTTTCAGTTCAGTTCAGTCTGTAGTTTTGTTTTGTGTTCAATCAATCAATCAATCACATGTATTTCTATAAATAGACTGGCAGGCACATCAATGGTCAACACTGGCACTGAGTTCTGTCAATCAATCAAATATATTCAGCAGGGTTGTCACAAAGTGCTTTACAGTTACCCGGGCTAATGTCTGTATCTGATGGCACTTGCATTTTACAGCAGTAATAGCCAATCCGCAATACTGAAGGTTTTTGATCCAGCATTTTAATGCTATTACACCTGACTCAACTAATCAACTGACCTTCAACCCCTTGATGAGCTGAATCAGGTGTTTAACTGCTGAACTGGGACAAAACCCCGGCAGTGGTGCAGTTCTACAAGGATCACAATTTAAAAGTCTTCCTTTATCTTGTGAGACTTTATTTAGATGTTATATATTAAAATAGAGCTGTAATGATCTGATACATTGTAATCACACTTCTTACCCATACTTTTGTAAATACCACCTGAAACAGGAAGGTGAGATGAAACTTTACGTCATGTCGTTGTACTTGGCTGATATTCATGTTTGTCTGTGTTTCAGGTCGAATCATTGACTGTGCCTTTACCGTGACCTTTAACCCAAAGTACGACAGATTACTGGAGGCTGTGAGAGACGCTACCAACACAGGCATCAGGGTAAAACAACCCATTTATCCATCCATGCACTATGACTTTGGTTCCCATTGTTCAGTGGGTTAGACTAGAGCATGTAAAAAAAAAAAAAAAGACCCTTCTTTTCAGCCAATCATCAGGTTTAAATGGACATTTTGACTATGGCCCCTCCCACTCAAGGTTAGAGTGGTTATAGTTGTTGACAGATGAAGAAGCAAGTTTGGCTTGCGACCAGTGTGTTTTACTTTTATGATGTGTGTGTGTGTGTGTGTGTGTGTGTGTGTGTGTGTGTGTGTGTGTGTGTGTGTGTGTGTGTGTGTGTGTGTGTGTGTGTGTGTGTGTGTGTGTGTGTGTGTGTGTGTGTGTGTGTGTGTGTGGTGGTGACCAAGAGATAATACACCTCTGGATATGGACACATCTGCCTGGTTCTTGCCGGACCTTATGTAGTGGGGTTAGACCAAAGAAGACCGTCTGTAGTGGGGTCAGATCAAAGTAGACCGTCTGTAGTAGGGTCCGACCAAAGTAGACCTTCTGTAGTGGGGTCAGACCAAAGTAGACCGTCTGTAGTAGGGTCCGACCAAAGTAGACCTTCTGTAGTGGGGTCAGACCAAAGTAGACTGTCTGTAGTGAGGTCCGACCAAAGTAGACCTTCTGTAGTGGGGTCAGACCAAAGAAGACCTTCTGTAGTAGGGTCAGACCAAAGTAGACCGTCTGTAGTGGGGTCAGACCAAAGTAGACCGTCTGTAGTGGGGTCAGACCAAAGTAGACCGTCTGTAGTGGGGTCAGACCAAAGTAGACCGTTTGTAGTAGGGTCAGACCAAAGTAGACCGTTTGTAGTGGGGTCAGACCAAAGTAGACCTTCTGTAGTGGGGTCAGACCAAAGTAGACCGTCTGTAGTAGGGTCCGACCAAAGTAGACCTTCTGTAGTGGGGTCAGACCAAAGTAGACTGTCTGTAGTGAGGTCCGACCAAAGTAGACCTTCTGTAGTGGGGTCAGACCAAAGAAGACCTTCTGTAGTAGGGTCAGACCAAAGTAGACCGTCTGTAGTGGGGTCAGACCAAAGTAGACCGTCTGTAGTGGGGTCAGACCAAAGTAGACCGTCTGTAGTGGGGTCAGACCAAAGTAGACCGTTTGTAGTAGGGTCAGACCAAAGTAGTCCATTTGTAGTGGGGTCAGACCAAAGTAGACCATCTGTAGTGGGGTCAGACCAAAGTAGACCGTTTGTAGTGGGGTCAGACCAAAGTAGACTGTCTGTAATTGGGTCAGACCAAAGTAGACTGTTTGTAGGGGGGTCAGACCAAAGTAGACCGTCTGTAGTGGGGTCAGACCAAAGTAGACCGTTTGTAGGGGGGTCAGACCAAAGTAGACCATCTGTAATGGGGTCAGACCAAAGTAGACCGTTTGTAGTGGGGTCAGACCAAAGTAGACCGTTTGTAGTGGGGTCAGACCAAAGTAGACCGTCTGTAGTGGGGTCAGACCAAAGTAGACCGTTTGTAGTGGGGTCAGACCAAAGTAGACCGTTTGTAGTGGGGTCAGACCAAAGTAGACCGTCTGTAGTGGGGTCAGATCAAAGTAGACCATCTGTAGTGGGGTCAGACCAAAGTAGACCGTCTGTAGTGGGGTCAGACCAAAGTAGACCGTCTGTAGTGGGGTCAGACCAAAGTAGACCATCTGTAGTGGGGTCAGACCAAAGTAGACCGTCTGTAGTGGGGTCAGACCAAAGTAGACCATCTGTAGTGGGGTCAGACCAAAGTAGACCGTTTGTAGTAGGGTCAGACAAAAATAGAGCCAGCATTAAGTCACATCTACAGCCATCCGCTGAGACAACTCTAGCTAGCTGTTTTTACAGTGCACACAACATCAGGGTTGTGGGTTCAACTCCCGCATGGGCCACATAATACTGAATATATCTGTTAATGTTGACAGTTCTGTAATCCGCTTTGGATAAAAGCTTCTGCTAAATGACCATATTTTGGATGCTAGCTAACATCCTAAGAGGATATGTGATGTAACTCTCACTCCCCACTCGTCTGATAATGAGCTCTGCAGAGATGGTTGGTTGATGTTTGCTTGTGTAACTGTCAACTCTTGTCTATTTTGTGACCCCTGTGGAGAGAGCTTGTGTAACTGTCAACTGTTTTCTGTGCCAGTGTGCGGGGATAGATGTGCGCCTGTGTGATGTGGGTGAAACCATCCAGGAGGTCATGGAGTCTTATGAGGTGGAGATAGATGGGAAAACATACCAAGGTATCAGTCTCTCTGTCTCTGTCTCTGTCTCTCTCTCTGTCTCTCTCTCTCTTTGTCTCTCTCTCTCTTTGTCTCTCTCTCTTTGTCTCTCTCTCTCTCTCTTTGTCTCTCTCTCTTTGTCTCTCTCTCTTTGTCTCTCTGTCTCTCTCTGTATGTATAATATATATATATATATATATTACTGTATGTATATACACAGTGCCTTGCAAAAGTATTCATCCCCCTTGGCGTTTTTCCTATTTTGTTGCATTACAACCTGTAATTTAAATAGATTTTTATTTGGATTTCATGTAATGGACATACACAAAATATTCAAAATTGGTGAAGTGAAATATAAAAAATAACTAGTTAAAAAAAAAGACAAAAAACTGAAAAGTGGTGTGTGCATATGTATTCACCTCATTTGCTATGAAGCCCATAAATAAGATCTGGTGCAACCAATTACCTTCAGAAGTCACATCATTAGATTTTTTTTAAATTGAAAGAATATGGCACCACAACAAATCTGCCAAGTGAGGGCCGCCCACCAAAACTCACGGACCAGGCAAGGAGGGCCTTAATCAGAGAGCAACAAAGAGACCAAAGATAACCCTGAAGGAGCTGCAAAGCTCCACAGCGGAGATTGGAGTTTCTGTCCATAGGACCACTTTAAGTCATACTCTCCACAGAGCTTTGCTTTACGGAAGAGTGGCCAGAAAAAAGCCGTTACTTAAAAAAAAAAATAAGCAAACACGTTTGGTGTTTGCCAAAAGGCATGTGGGAGACTCCCCAAACATATGGAAGAAGGTACTCTGGTCTGATGAGACTAAAATTGAGCTTTTGGTCATCAAGGAAAACGCTATGTCTGGTGCAAACCCAACACCTCCCATCACACCGAGATGTTTTTCATCGGCAGGGACTGGGAAACTGGTCAGAATTGAAGGAATGATGGATGGCGCTAAACACAGGGAAATTCTTGAGGGAAACCCGTTTCAGTCTTCCAGAGATTTAAGACTGGGACGGAGGTTCACCTTCCAGTAGGACAATGACCCTAAGCATATTGCTAAAGCAACACTCGCGTGGTTTAAGGGGAAATCCAATTGAGAATCTGTGGTATGACTTAAAGTTTGCTGTAAACCAGGGGAACCCATCCAACTTGAAGGAGCTGGAGCAGTGTATGTACACTTCTGACTTCAACTGTATATACACATAGATATATTACTGTGTGTATGTGTATATAGATATATTACAGTATGTGTATGTACAGTTGAAGTCGGAAGTTTACATACACTTAGTTTGGAGCCACTCCACAAATTTCTTGTTAACAAACTATAGTTTTGGCAAGTCGGTTAGGACATCTACTTTGTGCATGACAAGTAATTTTTCCAACAATTGTTTACAGACAGATTATTTTACGTATAATTCACTTAATCACAATTCCAGTGGGTCAGAAGTTTACATTCGCTAAGTTGACTGTGCCTTTAAACAGCTTAGAAAATTCCAGAAAATTATGTAATGGCTTCTGATAGGCTAATTGACATAATTTGAGTCAATTGAAGGTGTACCTGTGGATATATTTCAAGGCCTACCTTCAAACTCAGTGCCTCTTTGCTTGACATCATGGGAAAATGAAAAGAAATCAGCCAAGACCTCAGAAAAAAATTTGTAGACCTCCACAAGTCTGGTTCATCCTTGGGAGCAATTTCCAAACGCCTGAAGTTACCACGTTCATCTATACAAACAATAGTACGCAAGTATAAACACCATGGGACCATGCAGCCGTCATACCACTCAGGAAGGAGACGCGTTCTGTCTCCTAGAGATCAACGTACTTTGGTGCGAAAAGAGCAAATCAATCCCAGAACAACACCAAAAGGACCTTGTGAAGATGCTGGAGGAAACAGGTACAAAAGTATCTATATCCACAGTAAAACGAGTCCTATATCGACATAACCTGAAAGGCCTCTCAGCAAGGAAGAAGCCACTGCTCCAAAACCGCCATAAAAAAGCCAGACTACGGTTTGCAACTGCACATGGGAACAAAGATCGTACTTTTTGTAGAAATGTCCTCTGGTCTGAAAGAAGAATAGAACTGTTTGGCTACGACCATCGTTATGTTTGGAGGAAAAAGAGGGAGTCTTGCAAGCCGAAGAACACCATCCCAACCGTGAAGCAAGGGGGTTTGCTGCAGGAGGGTCTGGTGCACTTCACAAAATAGATGGCATTATGAGGCAGGAAAATGATGTGGATATATTGAAGCAACATCTCAAGACATCAGTCAGGAAGTTAAAGCTTGGTCGCAAATGGGTCATCCAAATGGACAATGACCCCAAGCATACTTCCAAAGTTGTGGAAATTGGCTTAAGGACAACAAAGTCAATCCTATAGAAAATTTGTGGGCAGAACTGAAAAAGTGTGTGCGAGTAAGGAGGCCTACCTGACTCAATTACACCAGCTCTGTCAGGAGGAATGGGCAAAAATTCACCCAATTTATTGTGGGAAGCTTGTGGAAGGCTACCCGAAACGTTTGACCCAAGTTAAACAATTTAAAGGCAACGCTACCAAATACTAATTGAGTGTATGTAAACTTCTGACCCACTGGGAATGTGATGAAATAAATAAAAGCTGAAATAAAACATTCTCTCTACTATTATTCTGACATTTCACATTCTTAAAATAAACTGGTGATCCTAACTGACCTAAGACAGGGAATTTTTACTAGGATTAAATGTCAGGAATTGTGACAAACTGAGTTTAAATGTATTTGGCTAAGGTCTATGTAAACTTCTGACTTCAACTGTGTGTATATATATATATATATATATATGTATTTTTTCTTCCTATGTAGTAAAGCCAATCAGGAACCTCAATGGCCACTCCATCGGCCAGTACAGGATACACGCAGGCAAGACTGTCCCCATCGTCAAGGGAGGAGAAGCTACCAGAATGGAGGTGGGTACTGACTGGTGACTGACTGGTGACTGACTGAGTATTGACTGGTGACTGACTGAGTACTGTCTGATGACTGAGTACTGACTGAGTACTGACTGGGTTCTGACTGGGTACCGACTGGGTACCGACTGGGTACTGTCTGGGTACCATCTGACGATTGACCGGCGACTGACTGGAGACTGACTGGAGACTGACTGATGATTAGGGCTCCCGAGTGACACAGTGGTCTAAGACAATGCATCTCAATGTAGGAGGCGTCACTGCAGTACCTGGTTTGAATCCAGGCTGCATCACATCCGATCATGATTGGGAGTCCCATAGGGCAGCGCACAATTGACCAAGTGTCGTCCTGGTTTGGCCAGGGGTCGGCCGTCATTGTAAATAAGAATTTGTTCTTAACTGACTTGCCTAGTTAATTAAAGGTTAAAAAAAAAAGACTGAGTACTGACTGGTGGCTTCTTTCGCTCATTTGAACAGAGGCCTTTTCAGATGTTACCTCAGTACCATGTAGTTAAACTTCTTCTTTTCTTATTTTTTTTTACATCACGTCTGCGACAACATACTCAAGCTACACATCTCCTCTCTTGCAGGTTCATTCTGTTCAAGTGAAATTATATATACAAGTAATAAAATCCTAATTATATATACAAGTAATAAAATCCTAGAGTATAAATAAAACCCTTAAGGAAGTGTAATAGCGAGAACATCTCTATAGAGTTACAAGATGTCGAGATCAGCTCAGATTAATATCTCGCACGCACGCACGCACGCACGCACGCACGCACGCACGCACGCACGCACGCACACACACACACACACACACACACACACACACACACACACACACACACACACACACACACACACCTCCTTAGTCACCTCCTTCAGTTCTTTAATTACACTTTTAGCCACATTATTGCACCTTTAAAATCACATTATTACACTTATAAGCACATTACCAGCCGGAAGAATCAAGTAGCAATTACATTTCTAAACACATCGAGTTCTCACCACTCAAAGTCAATTAATGACCAGTTAACTCACTAAAGCAGATATCAGCTAGATACCTGCCACATATCTTTAGAGATACCTAGATACCTGAGGATCTAAGTATATTGCCCAGATAAGGACCATATTGGTGAGGTCACAGAGGTCAATTAGCCTGGTACCAGATTTGTCTGTGCTGTTTTGCCAACTCCTAAGGTGTGAGAATGACCACATGAGTTGGCAACATAAACAGATCCGGGGTTTCAGGCTTTAACCACCCACCCTGACACACACAGCTGCAATGCTTAACTCCGTTTGGACAGAACTGAACATTTTAATTGGCGGGCTGCTGAGTGGTACGTTTTTGCTGAGGTTTTCAGCTAAGCCAGGAAGCGATGGATGGAGTTGCTGATGTGCCAGGTTAGAAGGTTTTATATTTAGCTGGAGTGAGTGGTGTTGGGTTTGGGCCATTACCCTCTTTGTGTGTGCGTGTGTGTCTTTGTGTGTGTGTGTGTGCAGGCTTGCTTGCCAGCATGTGTGTGTGTGTGTGTGATCATAGTGCTCTCTGTTCTGCTGGAGTGTCAGCAGGGTGTGATGCGAGGCTGCTCTCACTGGAGTGGACTTTCAGCAGGGTGTGCTGTGAGGCTGCTCTCACTGGAGTGGAGTGTCAGCAGGGTGTGCTGTGAGGCTGCTCTCACTGAGTGATTATCTGAGCAGAGAGGAAGGGTGTCAGTGTTATCAGCTAATACAACAGGGCCTTGAATCCCCACCACCTGATATGGTGCTTTTCCATTGAGACTTACCCCCACACCAGTGGGACGGGTCGGACTTACCATTGCTTAATGGTACACTATAAGAACACAATTAGAGATGACTTACTGTAATGAACACTATAAGAGATGAGTTTCTGTAATGAACACTATAAGAGATGAAGTTACTGTAATGAACACTATAAGAGATGAGTTTCTGTAATGAACACTATAAGAGATGAGAGTTACTGTAATAAACACTATAAGAGATGAGTTACTGTAATGAACACTATAAGAGATGAAGTTACTGTAATGAACACTATAAGAGATGAGTTACTGTAATGAACACCATTAGAGATGAGTTACTGTAATGAACACTATAAGAGATGAGTTACTGTAATGCACACTATAAGAGATGAGTTACTGTAATGAACACTATAAGAGATGAGTTACTGTAATGAACACTATAAGAGATGAAGTTACGGTAATGGCCACTATAAGAGATGAGTTTCTGTAATGAACACTATAAGAGATGAAGTTACTGTAATGAACACTATAAGAGATGAGTTACTGTAATAAACACTATAAGAGGTGAGTTTCTGTAATGAACACTATAAGAGGTGAGTTTCTGTAATGAACACTATAAGAGGAGTTACTGTAATGAACACTATAAGAGATGAGTTACTGTAATGAACACTATAAGAGATGAGTTACTGTAATGAACACTATAAGAGATGAAGTTACTGTAATGAACACTATAAGAGATGAAGTTACTGTAATAAACACTATAAGAGGAGTTACTGTAATGAACACTATAAGAGATGAAGTTACTGTAATGAACACTATAAGAGATGAAGTTACTGTAATGAACACTATAAGAGATGAAGTTACTGTAATAAACACTATAAGAGGAGTTACTGTAATGAACACTATAAGAGATGAAGTTACTGTAAAGAACACTATAAGAGATGAAGTTACTGTAATGAACACTATAAGAGATGAGTTACTGTAATGAAGACTATAAGAGATGAGTTACTGTAATGGACACTATAAGAGATGAGTTACTGTAATGAACACTATAAGAGATGAGTTACTGTAATGAACACTATAAGAGGAGTTACTGTAATGAACACTATAAGAGGAGTTACTGTAATGAACACTATAAGAGATGAAGTTACTGTAATAAACACTATAAGAGATGAAGTTACTGTAATGAACACTATAAGAGATGAGTTACTGTAATGAAGACTATAAGAGATGAGTTACTGTAATGAACACTATAAGAGATGAGTTACTGTAATGAACACTATAAGAGATGAAGTTACTGTAATGAACACTATAAGAGATGAAGTTACTGTAATGAACACTATAAGAGATGAGTTACTGTAATAAACACTATAATAGATGAAGTTACTGTAATGGCCACTATAAGAGGTGAGTTTCTGTAATGAACACTATAAGAGGAGTTACTGTAATGAACACTATAAGAGATGAGTTACTGTAATGAACACTATAAGAGATGAGTTACTGTAATGAACACTATAAGAGATGAAGTTACTGTAATGAACACTATAAGAGATGAAGTTACTGTAATAAACACTATAAGAGGAGTTACTGTAATGAACACTATAAGAGATGAAGTTACTGTAATGAACACTATAAGAGATGAAGTTACTGTAATGAACACTATAAGAGGAGTTACTGTAATGAACACTATAAGAGATGAAGTTACTGTAATGAACACTATAAGAGATGAAGTTACTGTAATGAACACTATAAGAGATGAGTTACTGTAATGAAGACTATAAGAGATGAGTTACTGTAATGAACACTATAAGAGATGAGTTACTGTAATGAACACTATAAGAGATGAGTTACTGTAATGAACACTATAAGAGATGAAGTTACTGTAATGAACACTATAAGAGATGAAGTTACTGTAATGAACACTATAAGAGATGAGTTACTGTAATGAACACTATAAGAGATGAGTTACTGTAATGAACACTATAAGAGGAGTTACTGTAATGAACACTATAAGAGGAGTTACTGTAATAAACACTATAAGAGATGAAGTTACTGTAATAAACACTATAAGAGATGAAGTTACTGTAATGAACACTATAAGAGATGAGTTACTGTAATGAACACTATAAGAGATGAGTTACTGTAATGAACACTATAAGAGATGAGTTACTGTAATAAACACTATAAGAGATGAAGTTACTGTAATAAACACTATAAGAGATGAAGTTACTGTAATAAACACTATAAGAGATGAAGTTACTGTAATGAACACTATAAGAGATTAGTTACTGTAATGAACAGTATAAGAGATGAAGTTACTGTAATGGCCACTATAAGAGATGAGAGTTACTGTAATGAACACTATAAGATATGAGTTACTGTAATGAACACTATAAGAGATGAGTTACTGTAATGAACACTATAAGAGATGAGTTACTGTAATGAACACTATAAGAGATGAGTTACTGTAATGAACACTATAAGAGATGAAGTTACTGTAATAAACACTATAAGAGATGAAGTTACTGTAATGAACACTATAAGAGATTAGTTACTGTAATGAACACTATAAGAGATGAGAGTTACTGTAATAAACACTATAAGAGATGAGTTACTGTAATGAACACTATAAGAGATGAAGTTACTGTAATGAACACTATAAGAGATGAGTTACTGTAATGAACACCATTAGAGATGAGTTACTGTAATGAACACTATAAGAGATGAGTTACTGTAATGCACACTATAAGAGATGAGTTACTGTAATGAACACTATAAGAGATGAGTTACTGTAATGAACACTATAAGAGATGAAGTTACGGTAATGGCCACTATAAGAGATGAGTTTCTGTAATGAACACTATAAGAGATGAAGTTACTGTAATGAACACTATAAGAGATGAGTTACTGTAATAAACACTATAAGAGAAGAAGTTACTGTAATGGCCACTATAAGAGGTGAGTTTCTGTAATGAACACTATAAGAGGAGTTACTGTAATGAACACTATAAGAGATGAGTTACTGTAATGAACACTATAAGAGATGAGTTACTGTAATGAACACTATAAGAGATGAAGTTACTGTAATGAACACTATAAGAGATGAAGTTACTGTAATAAACACTATAAGAGGAGTTACTGTAATGAACACTATAAGAGATGAAGTTACTGTAATGAAAACTATAAGAGATGAAGTTACTGTAATGAACACTATAAGAGATGAAGTTACTGTAATAAACACTATAAGAGGAGTTACTGTAATGAACACTATAAGAGATGAAGTTACTGTAATGAACACTATAAGAGATGAAGTTACTGTAATGAACACTATAAGAGATGAGTTACTGTAATGAAGACTATAAGAGATGAGTTACTGTAATGGACACTATAAGAGATGAGTTACTGTAATGAACACTATAAGAGATGAAGTTACTGTAATGAACACTATAAGAGATGAGTTACTGTAATGAACACTATAAGAGGAGTTACTGTAATGAACACTATAAGAGGAGTTACTGTAATGAACACTATAAGAGATGAAGTTACTGTAATAAACACTATAAGAGATGAAGTTACTGTAATGAACACTATAAGAGATGAGTTACTGTAATGAACACTATAAGAGATGAGTTACTGTAATGAACACTATAAGAGATGAGTTACTGTAATAAACACTATAAGCGATGAGTTACTGTAATAAACACTATAAGAGATGAAGTTACTGTAATAAACACTATAAGAGATGAAGTTACTGTAATAAACACTATAAGAGATGAAGTTACTGTAATGAACACTATAAGAGATTAGTTACTGTAATGAACAGTATAAGAGATGAGTTACTGTAATAAACACTATAAGAGATGAAGTTACTGTAATGAACACTATAAGAGATGAAGTTACTGTAATAAACACTATAAGAGGAGTTACTGTAATGAACACTATAAGAGATGAAGTTACTGTAATGAACACTATAAGAGATGAAGTTACTGTAATGAACACTATAAGAGATGAGTTACTGTAATGAAGACTATAAGAGATGAGTTACTGTAATGAACACTATAAGAGATGAGTTACTGTAATGAACACTATAAGAGATGAAGTTACTGTAATGAACACTATAAGAGATGAAGTTACTGTAATGAACACTATAAGAGATGAGTTACTGTAATAAACACTATAATAGATGAAGTTACTGTAATGGCCACTATAAGAGGTGAGTTTCTGTAATGAACACTATAAGAGGAGTTACTGTAATGAACACTATAAGAGATGAGTTACTGTAATGAACACTATAAGAGATGAAGTTACTGTAATGAACACTATAAGAGATGAAGTTACTGTAATAAACACTATAAGAGGAGTTACTGTAATGAACACTATAAGAGATGAAGTTACTGTAATGAACACTATAAGAGATGAAGTTACTGCAATGAACACTATAAGAGATGAAGTTACTGTAATAAACAGTATAAGAGGAGTTACTGTAATGAACACTATAAGAGATGAAGTTACTGTAATGAACACTATAAGAGATGAGTTACTGTAATGAACACTATAAGAGATGAGTTACTGTAATGAACACTATAAGAGATGAGTTACTGTAATAAACACTATAAGAGATGAAGTTACTGTAATAAACACTATAAGAGATGAAGTTACTGTAATAAACACTATAAGAGATGAAGTTACTGTAATGAACACTATAAGAGATGAGTTACTGTAATGAACAGTATAAGAGATGAGTTACTGTAATAAACACTATAAGAGATGAAGTTACTGTAATGAACACTATAAGAGATGAAGTTACTGTAATGAACACTATAAGAGATGAAGTTACTGTAATAAACACTATAAGAGATGCAGTTACTGTAATGAACACTATAAGAGATGAGTTACTGTAATGAACAGTATAAGAGATGAGTTACTGTAATAAACACTATAAGAGATGAAGTTACTGTAATGAACACTATAAGAGATGAAGTTACTGTAATGAACACTATAAGAGGAGTTACTGTAATGAACACTATAAGAGATGAAGTTACTGTAATGAACACTATAAGAGATGAAGTTACTGTAATGAACACTATAAGAGATGAGTTACTGTAATGAAGACTATAAGAGATGAGTTACTGTAATGAACACTATAAGAGATGAGTTACTGTAATGAACACTATAAGAGATGAAGTTACTGTAATGAACACTATAAGAGATGAAGTTACTGTAATGAACACTATAAGAGATGAGTTACTGTAATGAACACTATAAGAGATGAGTTACTGTAATGAACACTATAAGAGGAGTTACTGTAATGAACACTATAAGAGGAGTTACTGTAATAAACACTATAAGAGATGAAGTTACTGTAATAAACACTATAAGAGATGAAGTTACTGTAATAAACACTATAAGAGATGAAGTTACTGTAATGAACACTATAAGAGATGAGTTACTGTAATGAACACTATAAGAGATGAGTTACTGTAATAAACACTATAAGAGATGAAGTTACTGTAATAAACACTATAAGAGATGAAGTTACTGTAATAAACACTATAAGAGATGAAGTTACTGTAATGAACACTATAAGAGATTAGTTACTGTAATGAACAGTATAAGAGATGAGTTACTGTAATAAACACTATAAGAGATGAAGTTACTGTAATAAACACTATAAGAGATGAAGTTACTGTAATAAACACTATAAGAGATGAAGTTACTGTAATGAACACTATAAGAGATTAGTTACTGTAATGAACAGTATAAGAGATGAAGTTACTGTAATGAACACTATAAGAGATGAAGTTACTGTAATGAACACTATAAGAGATGAGTTACTGTAATGAAGACTATAAGAGATGAGTTACTGTAATGAACACTATAAGAGATGAGTTACTGTAATGAACACTATAAGAGATGGAGTTACTGTAATGAACACTATAAGAGATGAAGTTACTGTAATGAACACTATAAGAGATGAGTTACTGTAATGAACACTATAAGAGATGAGTTACTGTAATGAACACTATAAGAGGAGTTACTGTAATGAACACTATAAGAGGAGTTACTGTAATAAACACTATAAGAGATGAAGTTACTGTAATAAACACTATAAGAGATGAAGTTACTGTAATAAACACTATAAGAGATGAAGTTACTGTAATGAACACTATAAGAGATGAGTTACTGTAATGAACACTATAAGAGATGAGTTACTGTAATGAACACTATAAGAGATGAGTTACTGTAATAAACACTATCAGAGATGAAGTTACTGTAATAAACACTATAAGAGATGAAGTTACTGTAATAAACACTATAAGAGATTAGTTACTGTAATGAACACTATAAGAGATTAGTTACTGTAATGAACAGTATAAGAGATGAGTTACTGTAATAAACACTATAAGAGATGAAGTTACTGTAATAAACAGTATAAGAGATGAAGTTACTGTAATAAACACTATAAGAGATGAAGTTACTGTAATGAACACTATAAGAGATTAGTTACTGTAATGAACAGTATAAGAGATGAAGTTACTGTAATGGCCACTATAAGAGATGAGAGTTACTGTAATGAACACTATAAGATATGAGTTACTGTAATGAACACTATAAGAGATGAGTTACTGTAATGAACACTATAAGAGATGAGTTACTGTAATGAACACTATAAGAGATGAGTTACTGTAATAAACACTATAAGAGATGAAGTTACTGTAATAAACACTATATGAGATGAAGTTACTGTAATGAACACTATAAGAGATTAGTTACTGTAATGAACACTATAAGAGATGAAATTACTGTAATAAACACTATAAGAGATGAAGTTACTGTAATAAACACTATAAGAGATGAAGTTACTGTAATAAACACTATAAGAGATGAAGTTACTGTAATAAACACTATAAGAGATGAGTTACTGTAATGAACACTATAAGAGGAGTTACTGTAATGAACACTATAAGAGATGAAGTTACTGTAATAAACACTATAAGAGATGAGTTACTGTAATGAACACTATAAGAGATGAAGTTACTGTAATGAACACTATAAGAGATGAAGTTACTGTAATAAACACTATAAGAGATGAAGTTACTGTAATAAACACTATAAGAGATTAAGTTACTGTAATAAACACTATAAGAGGAGTTACTGTAATGAACACTATAAGAGATGAAGTTACTGTAATAAACACTATAAGAGATGAAGTTACTGTAATAAACACTATAAGAGATGAAATTACTGTAATGAACACTATAAGAGATGAAGTTACTGTAATGACATCAGCATTTATTGAATCGTCTGGAAAACCAATTGCTCATCTATGATGTTTATTCTTGTAAAAAGGAAAAATATAATCTCGAAACATCTACATTCGTTACCAGAAGGATTTCAATGACATAAAAAGTGCTGTGAGTTTCTCTCCCTTTTTCCTTCTGCCAATAAAGGCTTTCAGTTTCAAGGACTTTGGTCTTATGTAAGTTGCAGATGGATTACGGTCAATCAGTTGTTTCTAGGATCTGCTGAGTTTTCGGTGTCCTCCTCTACCCTTCTGCTCTACAGGAAGGTGAGGTGTACGCAATCGAGACGTTTGGCAGCACTGGGAGGGGAGCTGTTCATGGTGACATGGACTGCTCGCATTACATGAAAAACTTCAACGTTGGACACGTGCCAATAAGGTCGGTCGCTCAGTTCGGTCGACGCTCACTGAGTGCGAGCCTCACCTAATTTTAATGCTGAATGATAAGACTGAACATCGATGCTAAGTAGAAATCTATACTGTAGATGTCATTCTGTTCACCATCGAGGACGATCGAGGGCGAATGACCCTGTTCAGTCCGATCCCTTCCAACGTGCTGATTCTTACAGTATACACCTGAACTGAATACTACTGTACCAATATAACAGTGCACCCATAAACTACAGACACAAATTAGCCAGCTGGCTAAATATGGCATATTTACATAAATGTTGATCAATGTGGATTATCCCACTGCACTGCTCTCATAATCCTTATCTCTCTCCCCTCCTCCCCTCTGTGTCCCTGCCTCCTCCCATTGTGCTGTGTGTCCCTGTCACAGGCTCCCCAGAGCTAAGCATCTGCTCAACGTGATCAACGAGAACTTCGGGACGTTGGCGTTCTGCCGCCGCTGGTTGGACCGGCAGGGAGAGAGCAAGTACCTGATGGCCCTGAAGAACCTGTGTGACCTGGGCATCATAGACCCATACCCTCCGCTCTGTGACACCAAGGGCTCCTACACTGCCCAATACGAACACACCATCCTTCTCAGGCCCACCTGTAAGGAAGTGGTGAGCAGGGGTGATGACTACTGAGTACGTTCCCGTGGGCCAGCTGGCCTCGAACCAGGAAGAACAGGAAGACGAAGAATGAGAGAAGATAAATCAGGGTCATGTTCATTGGATGCCATAACACTGATCTATTCACCACATGCAAATTCCACTCCGTTTATGTCCCTTTAATAGCGTTTGTTATTGGACAAGTCTACGTAGTCCTTCTGTGTTTCCGTGCGTTTTCTTTCAGTTTGGTGCCTAATGAACACGATCCCTGAAATATGTCCTCGACTGATGAGAACATTTATGCAACGTTATTATTGTGATGTCATTTTAAGTTGCTTGAATCCTACCTTCTACACCTACCGTCAAGTGTTTTAGCAAGAGACCGTTAATTATTACTTAACTTATGTATTAATATAAGTATTATTTCAAAGGATCAAGCCAATAAATAAGGGCATATAAAAAGCAAGAAATATAATCGGAATTTTCTTTATTATACTTACTTGATTCCTGTATTGCTTATTTAGAATTAAATGAAATATGCAAAATGACTCCCTATGTTTGGGTGGACACCTCAATGTATTATTTAATAATTCAAAGCATATTCAATGCCTTGAAAATAACCTGTGATATGACTATAATAATGCTATGAAATTATTTATATTTCTATATTTTGTTTCTCTGTCCTTATTTATTTTTGAGGTGATTTTTTTCAAAAATAAATCAATTGAATTGTTGCACATCTTAAACCTGTTTTTGTATATTGTATTCATGTTTGAATGTAAAGTGATCATGCCAAAGCCAACGATTCAAATTCCGGAGTAGAAGTGTTCTATTCTCACATTTAACCAAAGGAGGGCGATATTTTTACATAAAGTACGGCCTCCAGTGGTTTCAGTGGCAAGACAACAGAAATGCACATTCAAATTGAGCTTCAAAGATGTAGTGAACCATGTCAGAAACGAATTCCTAACAACACGTAGGACATAAACCATTGACTTATTTATTAAACGTAATGCATACATGCATGTCAGGTATCACATATAGACAGAAATACAGATGTCCCTTTAAAAGGTGGAGTTCGTTGATTCCACATGATATCTGTGCATTCGCCATCAAATGCAAATTGTAGCTCATTTATGTAAATCTAATGAAAATGTAAGACTTAAACTAATCAGGTAGCCTAGTGATTAGAGCGTTGGGCCAGTAACCGAAAGGTTTCTAGATCAGAATCCCTGAGCTGACAAGGTAAAAATCTGTTGTTCTGCCACTGAACAAGGCAGTTAACCCACTGTTCTTAGGCCGTCATTGTAAAATAAGAATATGTTCTTAAATGACCTGCCTAGTTAAATAAAAAAATATCTATTTTTTTTATAACAACTAATACTTACAGTTACAGTATGTAGCTACGTAGGACATGCAGGTGATATGATTGTGATGATATGTCCCCTTTCATTAATGATATTCATACCTCGGCTTCATTCACCACTTGCAAACTCCTTTAATAAAGTCTTTGGGACAAGGGCGAAGCATTGGGATGATGTCACAGTGCCGGAATGCATGGTGTCTCTTCAGCCAGGCCAGCAGCTACTGACCGAGCTAATCCTTAGGCAGCGTTGACACAGGCAGCCCACTATGCTGACCGTTTTCAGAGCAAATCTGAAAAACAATATTAGAATTGGTCTGCTTGTGTAAACGCAGCCTTAGAGACAGCAACACAGACCTATTCTTAACCAGGGCTCTGGTTAAAAGTAGTGCACTATGTAGGGAATAGGGTGCCATTTGAGAAGCAAGCTAGGTCTGGGTCAAATATGTACTGAGCCGCTCCAGATCCAGATCAGACAGACTGACGTCAATTCATCCCTTCCTTTCTTAGCTAAGTAGCGCCATGTTTATTTTGGGATTCATGGATGGTTGGGTCGTTTACTAATGAGAGAAACACATAGGGGGTTATTTTCTGTCTTCCCTAACAACAACAACCTGATGCAGAGTGGAATCGGCGCTGCAGTGAAGGATAAACTCGTGTTTACACAGTGAAGGATAAACTCGTGTTTACAGTGAAGGATAAACTCGTGTTTTCACAGTAAAGGATAAACTCGTGTTTACAGTGAAGGATAAACTCGTGTTTACACAGTGAAGGATAAACCTGTGTTTACACAGTGAAGGATAAACTCGTGTTTTCACAGTAAAGGATAAACTCGTGTTTACAGTGAAGGATAAACTCGTGTTTACAGTGAAGGATAAACTCGTGTTTACACAGTGAAGGATAAACTCGTGTTTACAGTGAAGGATAAACTCGTGTTTACAGTGAAGGATAAACTCGTGTTTACACAGTGAAGGATAAACTCGTGTTTACACAGTGAAGGATAAACTCGTGTTTACACAGTGAAGGATAAACTCGTGTTTACAGTGAAGGATAAACTCGTGTTTACACAGTGAAGGATAAACTCGTGTTTACACAGTGAAGGATAAACTCGTGTTTACAGTGAAGGATAAACTCGTGTTTACACAGTGAAGGATAAACTCGTGTTTACACAGTGAAGGATAAACTCGTGTTTACACAGTGAAGGATAAACTCGTGTTTACACAGTGAAGGATAAACTCGTGTTTACACAGTAAAGGATAAACTCGTGTTTACAGTGAAGGATAAACTCGTGTTTACACAGTGAAGGATAAACTCGTGTTTACAGTGAAGGATAAACTCATGTTTACACAGTAAAGGATAAACTCGTGTTTACACAGTGAAGGATAAACTCGTGTTTACACAGTGAAGGATAAACTCGTGTTTACACAGTGAAGGATAAACTCGAGTTTACACAGTGAAGGATAAACTCGTGTTTACATAGTGAAGGATAAACTCGTGTTTACACAGTAAAGGATAAACTCGTGTTTACACAGTAAAGGATAAACTCGTGTTTACAGTGAAGGATAAACTCGTGTTTACACAGTGAAGGATAAACTCGTGTTTACAGTGAAGGATAAACTCGTGTTTACACAGTAAAGGATAAACTCGTGTTTACACAGTAAAGGATAAACTCGTGTTTACACAGTGAAGGATAAACTCGTGTTTACACAGTGAAGGATAAACTCATGCTCATGAGTGGTGCAGCGGTCTAAAGCACTGCATCTCAGTGCAAGAGGTGTCACTACAGTCCCTGGTTCAAATCCAGGCTGAATCACATCTGGCTGTGATTGGGAGTACCATAAGGTGGTGCACAATTGGCACAGTGTTGTCTGGGGTAGGCTGTCATTGTAAATAAGAATTTGTTCTTAACTGACTTGCCCGTATAAATAAAAGTAAGTTCACCATTCTAAATCTGAGTACATGGACATCTCCTGACTTTGCCACATGATCTGTAGGATTAATTCCTTGTGCTGCAGTGAACCATGTGATTAGATCACACCAATAAATAGAGTCCTATTTACCCCTTATATGGGGTAACCCGTCTGTTTAAGGTGTTCAGGTTGCGTCCCTAATTTAGTTTTCTTTACCACTACATCCCTGAGTGCAATAGAAGTGAGGACACCAACCCATGTGAGTAAGTAGACAACATCATTGAAATCAGACTGAGAGTGAGGGAAGACGTGAAGTCAGTTCAATTCTAACTGAGAGCGTCTTCCGTGCTTTAGTACCAGAGGGGTCTAGACAGACGGACAGACATTCTCTTTTCTGTTCTCTCTCTACTCTTCTTCCGCTCCAGGAGATACTACCTGTTAAGGCCTGCTCAGTCCCTTCGAGCCAAGGGCAGCAAGTTTGTGCGCACACACACACACACACACACACACACACACACACAATGATGCTTCTGCAGGTTTACTGCCAATAACTCCAGGAACAACTGAGGATACAAACATCAGGACTCCAAAATGAAACCTTGGCTAGATCAGAAGGTTAATCATAGAACATAGAGATCTCGGTCATTTGATAGATAGTATGATAAAACATTCATTAATAAAATCCTTTTGGTTCTATATATTTGGCTTCGTTTCAACTATAGTCTGAGACAAATCTAAAGTGGATTTAAACACCAGCCCAGTAGCGCTTATGTCTTTGGGACTGGAACAATCCAAGGTCCGAATGAGAAGTCAGATCAATCAATCAATCTCCCTCATACAGTAAACCTTCACTCAGGACTTCTGGTCTTCCCTTTGGAAAGTTATTTTCCTCTTCCTGTAAAAAAGGAGATGACAGTCTGTACTCTGTCTCTGTGCAGCTGCCTGTCATCATATTATATAATCCAATATATACCACTAAGCAGATTCACGCGTTTAACCAAAGTGACTTGCAATACAGTGAGAGCATACATTTTTTTGCATATGTTTTTGTTTATGATCCCTGCAGGAATTGAACCCACAACCTCAGTTTTGCCAGCGCCATGCTATTTCCAACTGAGTCACACAGCGCCATTCAGCACAGAACACCATCCATCATGGTCCTGCCGTGGAGGTCATCGTTTCAGAAATGTGTTCCGTGGGTCTGTGGATGAAACAGGCAAATGAGGCCCTGAATGGCAAAAGAGTTCTGCTTTCCCCATATTACCCGAGCTGTGGCTGTATCCCCATGTCCAGCCCACATTCGTCCAAAAATACACTCTCACACGTCTTTATAGTCGACTCATCGTCCTTCTCATGCAATCCACCAAAACATGGATAACTTTTAACTCTCCACCCCTCTCTATATCCTTCTCTTCATCTTGTTCCATGGCTCTAGTCTTTCTTCTGCAGACTAAAGACGTTTGCATTCTGCAGTCTCTCTGCTGCAGTCTTCCTTGAAGAGGAAGAGGAGGAGGAAGAGCTACAGTGTTTGTTGAGGAGGTGCAGGAGCTTGCGTCCCAGGCTGGGCCTCCAGGGTTTGACCAGGCTCTTGGTGTTCACCAGCAGACGACCCGTCCTCCGGTCCTCGTGGCCCCCCACCAGATACTCTGATCCTGGGGGAGTAGAATCGAGAGAGCAGGGTCAATTCCATTTTCTATTCAGTCAATTGACTTTTAATGGACACTGATAGAGAGGGGTATTAGCCCGGCTTTAAATCGGCATAATGTTTAAAAAAATCATAGAATGCTATAGTGAAACAGATCAATGTTGCAGTGAGGTATCTAATGTACAAGTGTCTAGTGTGAGGCCTATTTACCCATATATGGGGTTACCCATCTGTTTAAGGTGCTCAGAGTTTGCATACCTACCTACAAGGCAGGTATGCATCCAGAGACGTCAGAGAAAATAACTATTGGGGCAAGAAGCAGTCGAGGTCCAGTTGCCTGGCCAAAACGTAAGAGCTCACCTGGGTTAAGGAGGGGGCAGGTGCACCCTCGGGTGGTCCAGGATTCTGGGTAGAGGGTGATGTGACCTTTCTTGATGTTCACCTGGCTGCCGTGGTACAGGACCTTCTTTACCTTGACCTCCACCTCAGCATGGGAGCCCTGATCACGGGCCGCCATGATCCTCACCATCAGCACTGTGAACACACACACACACACACACACACACACACACACACACAATCTGATCAATCAATCTCAATACTGTTGGCGTCAACCCCTTTTCAATTCTGCTGGCACCATCTACTACTGAAACATGCAGTGAGTTAGCATTTCCTGTTAGCATTTCCGGTTAGCATTTCTGGTTAGCGTTTCCTGTTAGCGTTTCCTGTTAGCGTTTCCTGTTAGCGTTTCCTGTTAGCGTTTCCTGTTAGCGTTTCCTGTTAGCGTTTCCTGTTAGCGTTTCCTCTTCAATTCTGTATTATTATCAATTTTTTTGTAAGATTTTATTTGATATTTTATGAACAATACAAAACATACACATACAAACGACAACGTCATACAAACATCAACTACATCAACCCTGCCCAGACCCACACTGTTATCTCCAGCGTCCACATCATTTCCCGCCACATCAAATGGCAACATTTTGTAAACATCTTTAGATTTTTCCATTGTGTTAACGATGGAGGATTGATTGATTTCCAAGTTTTTAGTATATACGTTTTTTTTTTTTTTTTTACAGATGATTGACAAGAGAATCGTCCAACCAATTGGGTCTCACTGCACCCTCATATGCCATGTCTTGAAATATGCAGACAGACGGATTAAAAGTAAATTTATATTGTAATTCTTCTGACAACTGACTTTCTAGCTCCACCCATAACTTTTGGACTTTATAGCACTCCCAGAAGTCATGAATTATTGAGTCATTGTTAGTTTTACACATGACTCTGCCATTGTGCTGTAAAATTTGTGAATTTTGTCTCTTGTATAATATATATTCTATACATTAGTTTATACTGGATGAAGCGTACATTTTAGTAAACTGTAATTTTGTTCGTTATGCTCCAACTTTCCTTCCATCTTGAGCCAACAGCAGTTCTTTTTAAGTCTTGGTTCTAATTGTTAATATTTTTTTTCTAAGAGATTGTCAGTTGGATAGACTCTCTGCAGGGTATTGTATATCTTACCTATCACATGGATATCCTTTTCTGACTCAAATAACATGCCCTTAAGGGTTCTCTGATGTCCAAAATTACTTTTTAATTCTGTCATGGAAATAAGTGGATTTCCTGTTACCAAGTCAATTACGGTTTCTATGCCTTTAGTTTTCCATGTGGACCATTTTATCAGTGAATTCTGAAAAGCTATCTTAGGATTGTTTCATGAGGTTGTGCTTTATGAAGTGATATTGGTTGTTGTAGAATACGTTTAATTTTCTTCCATATTGTTATAGCGTTCTTAAAGATGAAGTTGTTCATGTTTTTAGCTTTGTTCTTTCAAAACAGACACAGAAAGACTCTGGGGATGAGCATGCACATCTTTAATATGTACCCATTGTTCCTCTTAAGTGCATTAAACTATTTGCCTCAAGTAAAAGCCTTGAGTGGCGAGTTGATACAATTCCAAGTCTGGAAGGTTTAAACCAACCATAGACTTCGGAAGATGTAAAACGTTCCTTTTTATATATCTCGTATTTTTTATGGTCCAAAATATTTCATATTTTTTATGGTCCACTTTAAAGGATTGCTGTAAATGGTGATTTATTTTTTTCTTATTCAAATTTACATTATTTCAGGGGTGGTTTCCACGTTAATTATATATCCTAAGATTTTTGAGTATTCAGAAAATATTTTTAGCAAAGTGGTCATTAAGTTTTCAATTTTGGTCAGGTATATCAAATCAAATCATATTTTATTGGTCGCATACACATATGTAGCAGATGTTATGGCGGGTGAAGCAAAATGCTTGTGTTCCTAGCTCCAACAGTGCAGTAGTATCTAACTAAATGCTTGTGTTCCTAGCTCCAACAGTGCAGTAGTATCTAACTAAATGCTTGTGTTCCTAGCTCCAACAGTGCATTAATATCTAACAATTCACAACAATAACACACAAATCTAAAAGTAAAAGAATGGAATTAAGAAATATATAAATATTAGGACGAGCAATGTTGGAGTGGCATTGACTAAAATACAGTAGAATAGAATACAGTACATACATATGAGATGAGTAAAGCAGTATGTAGACATTATTAAAGTGACCGGTGATTCCATGTCTATGTATATAGGGCAGCAGCCTCTAAGGTGCAGGGTTGAGTAACTGGGTGGTAGTTGGCTAGTGATGGCTATTTAACAGTCTGTTGGGGGGAAAAAAGGGGGGCCTGCCTTTTTGTTTCTGGTTTGAGACTAACAATAAATTCTGTGTCTTACCTTTGTCTTCAAGAATGCTACATTAATTTGATAGCGATTTGTTCTGTTATAATGGTCTATTTAACAGTCATTGAGATAGAAGCTGTTTTTCAGTCTCTCGGTCGCAGCTTTAATGCACCTGTACTGACCTCGCCTTCTGGATGATAGCGAGGTGAACAGGCCGTAGCTCGGGTGGTTGATGTCCTTGATGATCTTTTTGGCCTTCCTGTGACATCGGGTGCTGTAGGTGTCCTGAAGGGCAGGCAGTGTGCCCCCGGTGATGCATTAGGCAGACCACACCACCCTCTGGAGAGCTTTGCGGTTGCGGGCGGTGCAGTTGCTATACTAGGCGGTGATACAGCCCGACAAGTTCCCCTCAATTGTGCATCTATAAAAGCTGTTGTGGGGTGAACAGGCCTTGGCTGTTGCGCCTTTTTAAACCACACTGTCTCTGTGGATGGACAATATCGGATTGTCTGTGATGTGTACGCCGAGGAACTTGAAGCAGTTCACCTTCTCCACTGCGTTCCCGTTGATGTGTTTCATGAAGTCCATGATCAGCTCCTTCATTTTGTTAACGTTGAGGGAGAAATTATTTCCTGGCACCACTCCGCCAGGGCCCTCACCTCCTCCCTGTAGGCTGTCTCGTCATTGTTGGTAATTAGGCTTACTACTGTTGTGTCGTCTGCAAACTTGATGATAGAGTTGGGGGAGTGCTTGGCCACGCAGTCATGGGTGAACAGGGAGTACAGGAGGGGACTGAGCACGCACCCTTGTGGGGCCCCTGTGTTGAGGATCAGCAAAGTGGAGGTGTTGTTTCCTACCTTCACCACCTGGGGGCGGCCCGTCAGGAAGTCCAAGACCCAGTTGCACAGGGCGGGGTTCAGATCCAGTGCCCCGAGCTTAATGATTGAATATGTCGGTAAACACTCCAGCCAGCTGGTCTCCGCATGCTCCGAGGATGCAGCTAGGGAGGCCATCTGGGCCGGCACCCTTGCGAGGGTTAACACACTTAAATATCTTACGTCGGTCACAGAGAACAATAGCCCACAGTCCTTGGGAGTGGGCCGCATCGGAGGCACTGTGTTATTCTTAAAACGGGCGAAGAAGGTGTTCAAATTGTCCAGGAGCAAGACTTCGGTGTCCTCCATGTGGCTGGTTTTCCTTTTGTAATCCGTGATTGTCTGAAGACCCTGCTACATATGTCTTGTGTCTGAGCCGTTGAATTGCAATTCACTTTGTCTCTGTACTGATGTTTTGCCTGTTTGATTGCCTTACGGATGGAATATCTACACTGTCTGTATTCAACCATGTTCCTAGTCACCTTGCCATGGTTAAATGAGGTGGTTCTCGCTTTTAGTTTTGCACAAATGCTGCCATCTATCCATGGTTTCTGGTTTGCGTAGGTTTTAATAGTCACAGTGGGAACATCCCCTATACATTTCCTGATGAACTCAGTCATCGTGTCCATGTATACGTCAATGTTATTCTCAGAGGCTACCCGGAACATATCCCAGTCCGCGTGATCAAAACAATCTTGAAGCATGCATTCCGATTGGTCAGACCAGCGTTGAATAGACTTTAGCACGGGTACTTCCTGTATGAGTTTTTGCCTATAGGAAGGGAGGAGCAAAATGGAGCTGTGATCTGATTTGCCGAAGGGCGGGGGAGGGCCTTGTAGGCATCCCGGAAGCAACGGTAAAGCATTTTTCCAGCACAAGTACTACAGTCAATGTGTTGATAGAACTTCAGTAGCATTTTCCTCAAATTTGCTTTGTTAAATTCTCCAGCTACAATAAATGTGGCCTCAGGATATGTGGTTTCCAGTTTGCACAAAGTCCAGTGTAGTTCCTTAAGGGTGGTCGTGGTACAGGCTTGAGGGGGAATATACACTACCGTTCAAAAGTTTGGGGTCACTTAGAAATGTCCTTGTTTCTGAAAGAAAATCTATTTTAAAATAACATCAATTTGATCAGAAATACAGTTTAGACATTGTTAATGTTGGAAATTACTATTGTAGCTGAAAATGACAGATTTTTTATGGAATATCTACATAGGCGTACAGAGGCCCATTATCAGCAACTATCACTCCTGTGTTCCAATGGCACATTGTGTTAGCTAAGCCAAGTTTATCATTTTAAAAGGCCAATTGATCATTAGAAAACCATTCTGCAATTATGTTAGCACAGCTGAAAACTGTTGTTCTGATTATGTTATGCTGGTGAATGAGGACCCAAAAGCGACTTAACAGAAACAGAGTCTTTATTCCAGTCTTAAACAAAAACGATACTCCTGGATCTATCTTAGGTAAATACAAAACAGGAAAACTGAAATCCTCTCGTCAGTAGAGAGGAACGACTGGAGACGCGACCACTGACTGCAGGTCGCTTCGGGAAGGCACAGGTCGTAGCTGACATAGACACCTGCTCACACGCAGCATCTGAAGAAGGCAAAAACTCGACAGGGCGGAACAAGGACACAGAACAGCAAACATCAAACAAGGATCCGACAAGGACAGAAGCGGAAAACAGAGGGAGAAATAGGGACTCTAATCAGAGGGCAAAATAGGGGACAGGTGTGAAAGAGTAAATGAGGTAGTTAGGAGAATGAGGAACAGCTGGGAGCAGGAACGGAACGATAGAGAGAGAGAGCGAGAGAGGGAGAGAGGGAGGGGGAGAGAGAGGGATAGAAAGAGGGAAAGAACCTAATAAGACCAGCAGAGGGAAACGAATAGAAGGGAAGCACAGGGACAAGACATGATAATCAATGACAAAACATGACAGATTAAGTCTATTCAGTCTATTCTTGTTCTGAGAAGTGAAGACTATTCCATGTGAGAAATTGCCAAGAAACTACTCCCTTGCATGGAACCAAAACCAGCTGCACGCGTGCGCTATCGTGCATACATTTATTTTGTCCCCCCTACACCAAACACGATCACGACATGCAGGTTAAAATATCAAAACAAACTCTGAACCAATGACATTCATTTGTGGACAGGTCGAAAAGCATTAAACATGTATGGCAATTTAGCTAGTTAGCTTGCTGTTGCTAGCTAATTTGTCCTATTTAGCTAGCTTGCTGTTACTAGCTAATTTGTCCTGGGATATAAACATTGAGTTGTTATTTTACCTGAAATGCACAAGGTCCTCTACTCCGACAATTAATCCACACATAAAACGGTCAACCGAATCGTTTCTAGTCATCTCTCCTCCTTCCAGGCTTTTTCATCTTTGAACTTATATGGTGATTGGCATCCACACTTTCATAGTATTACCACACAACCTGCAAAACAGTTTGTCTTTCAATCACCTACGTGGGTATAACCAATGAGGAGACGGCACGTGGGTATCTGCTTCTATAAACCAATGAGGAGATGGGAGAGGCAGGACTTGCAGCGCGATCTGCGTCAGAAATAGGAATGATATTTTAGCCCTTGGCAACGCAGAGGCTCGTTGGCGCGCGTGCGCGAGCAGTGTGGGTGCAATAATTGAATAACATGGATTTCTAAATTTATTTTGCAACACTCGCGCACACGGCGTGACCGGTTGGTCAGCATGTTAAGAGACCGCACAAACTGGCTCTAACCAGAATAGAGAGAGGAGTGGGAGATCCCGGTGCACAACTGAGCAAGAGGACAAGTACATTAGAGTGTCTAGTATGAGAAACAGACGCCTCACAAGTCCTCAACTGGCAGCTTCATTAAATAGTACCCACAAAACACAAGTCTCAACGTCAACATTGAAGAGGCGACTCCGGGATGCTGGCCTTCTAGCCAGAGTTGCAAAGAAAAAGCCATATCTCAGACTGGCCAATAAAAAGAAAAGATTAAGATGGGCAAAAGAACACAGACACTGGAGAGAGGAAGATTGGAAAAAGTGTTATGGACAGACAAATCTAAATTTGAGGTGTTCGGATCACAAAGAAGAACATTCGTGAGACACATACATTTTTTTAAAGATGCTGAAGGAGTGAACCATCTGTCAATCATGGTGGAGGCAATGTGATGGTCTGGGGGGGCTTTAGTGGTGGTAAAGTGGGAGATTTGTACAGGGTAAAAGGGATCTTGAAGAAGGAAGGCTATCACTCCATTTTGCAATGCCATACCATACCCTGTGGACGGCGCTTAATTGGAGCCAATTTCCTCCTAGAACAGGACAATGAACCAAAGCACAGCTCCAAACAATGCAATAACTATTTAGGGAAGAAGCAGTCAGCTGGTATTCTGTCTATAATGGAGTGGCCAGCACAGTCACTGGATTTCAACCCTAATGAGCTGTTGTGGGAGCAGCTTGACCGTATGGTAGAAGTGCCCATCAAGCCAATCCAACTTGTGGGAGGTGCTTCAGGAAGCATGGGGTGAAATCTATTCAGATTACTAGAATACTAGAATGCCAAAGGTCTGCAGGGCTGTAATTGCTGCAAACCCGAGGATTCTTTGACGACAGCAAAGTTTGAAGGACACAATTATTATTTTGAATTAAAAATCATTATTATAACCTTGTCAACATCTTGACTATATTTCCTATCCATTTTGCAACTAATTTCAAGTATGTTTTCATGGAAAACAAGGACATTTCTAAGTGACCCCAAACTTTTGAACAGTAGTGTACACGGCTGTGACTATAACCGAAGATAATTCTCTTGGAGGGTAATACGGTCAGCATTTGATTGCTAGGTATTCTAGGTCGGGTGAACAAAAGGACTTGAGTTTCTGTATGTTATCACAATTACACCCTGAGTGGTTAATCATGAAACATACACCATCGCCTTTCTTCTTCCCGGAGAGTTCTTTATTCCTGTCTGTGCGATGCGCTGAGAACCCAGCTGGCTGTATGGACGGGGACAGTATTTTCAGAGAGAGCCATTATTCCATGAAACCGAGTATGTTACAGTCCCTGATGTCTCTCTGGAAAGAGATCCTCGCCCTGAGCTTGTCCACATTATTGTCCAGAGACTGAACATTAGCAAGAAATATACTAGGAAGCCGTGGATGGTGTGCATGCCTCCTGAGTCGGACTAGAAGTCCACTCAGAATACCTCTTCTCCGCCGGCGGCGTCTTGGAGCAGCTTCTGGGATAAGTTCAATTGCCCTGGGGGATACGAACAAGGATCCAATTCGGGAAAGTCGTGTTCCTGGTCGTAATGCCGCCGCTCTGATATCCAAATGTTATTTCCGTCTGTATGTAATAACACAAAAAAACATTCTGGGCTAATAATGTAAGAAATAACAGCCCAAAAAACTAAATACTGCAAAGTTGCTTAGGAGTTAGAAGCAGAGCTGCCATGTCTGTCACCGCCATCTTGCCAGTAGATCATCAGCAAATAAGTAAAATTGATATTCATGTTTACCAATACTGATACCTGTTACATTTGAGTCCTGTCTAATTCTTTCTGCAAGCGTTTCAATTGCCAGTGTAAACAGGTGGGGGGGGGGGATTCCCTTTTCAATTCTGCTGGCATCGTTCTCTACAGTCTGGTTCCAGATTTGTTTGTGCTTTATAGCCAACTTCTATGGTCGTTGTTATGCATAGCAGGCCCATAGGAGTTGGCTAACATAGGAGTGGTTAACCTCAAACATCTCCTTTTCATCTACAACCAACTCTGCTTTATGTTCTCCTATTGTTTAAGTCTTTTCATATCTTGTAAAGTTCTCAGACAAAGAAGAGTACAACACCAGGTGGATCCACAGGAGACAAATTAAGACATTTGGCTTTTTAACATGCATGGATAATGCAAAGATTAATATTATTATTGTATTCCCAGGAACTTTTCCCACTCTTTTCCCACGTGTATATTTCTTAATATTACTGTATGTCCCACCTACCATAGTCATACTCGTTGGCACAGAAGAGTTTGGGGCTGCCTATAGTCATCACCTTACACTGACATTTCTCTGGAAAGACAGGGGAAAAATAACATGTACATTACGCTTATACATTGTATATCCGTGTGTGTGCATAGATGTGTGTGTGTGTATAGATGTGTGTGTCTGCTTTCTTGCATGTGTGCGTGCCCATGCTTTTGTGTATAACCCATGACTCACCAGAGTGGTGCAGTGCAGAGAACAGCTCCTCCACCCTAAACAGTGTTGCTAGCTCACTACTGCTAGGTCCTCTGTGTATGTGGCTGTCACCTCCTGTATGGTACACGTCCAGATCTGAGCTGTAACACAACACATCACATCACAACTCATCACAGAGAAAACTCTGGTCAAACATAGCACTGCTAGCCATACAATCGATGAATACACTTCTACATACTTACCTTGCATTAAGATAAAGACTACTCCATTAATAACGTCATCCCCAGGTTCAATTTCTACCACAGAGAGAGCCGTCTGGGTAGAGGAGACTACACCACAGAGAGAGGAGACTACACCACAGAGAGAGCCGTGTAGGTAGAGGAGACTACACCACAGAGAGAGCCGTCTTGGTAGAGGAGACTACACCACAGAGAGAGCCGTCTAGGTAGAGGAGACTACACCACAGAGAGAGCTGTGTAGGTAGAGGAGACTACACCACAGAGAGAGCCGTCTAGGTAGAGGAGACTACACCACAGAGAGAGGAGACTACACCACAGAGAGAGCCGTCTAGGTAGAGGAGACTACACCACAGAGAGAGCCGTCTAGGTAGAGGAGACTACACCACAGAGAGAGCCGTCTAGGTAGAGGAGACTATACCACAGAGAGAGGAGACTACACCACAGAGAGAGCCATGTAGGTAGAGGAGACTACACCACAGAGAGAGCCGTCTAGGTAGAGGAGACTATACCACAGAGAGAGGAGACTACACCACAGAGAGAGGAGACTACACCACAGAGAGAGCCGTCTAGGTAGAGGAGACTACACCACAGAGAGAGCCGTCTAGGTAGAGGAGACTACACCACAGAGAGAGCCGTCTAGGTAGAGGAGACTACACCACAGAGAGAGCCGTCTAGGTAGAGGAGACTATACCACAGAGAGAGGAGACTACACCACAGAGAGAGCCGTCTAGGTAGAGGAGACTACACCACAGAGAGAGCCGTGTAGGTAGAGGAGACTACACCACAGAGAGAACCGTGTAGGTAGAGGAGACTACACCACAGAGAGAGCCGTGTAGGTAGAGGAGACTACACCACAGAGAGAGCCGTGTAGGTAGAGGAGACTACACCACAGAGAGAGGAGACTACACCACAGAGAGGAGACTACACCACAGAGAGAGCCGTGTAGGTAGAGGAGACTACACCACAGAGAGAGGAGACTACACCACAGAGAGGAGACTACACCACAGAGAGAGCTGTGTAGGTAGAGGAGACTATACCACAGAGAGAGCCGTCTAGGTAGAGGAGACTACACCACAGAGAGAGCTGTGTAGGTAGAGGAGACTATACCACAGAGAGAGCCGTGTAGGTAGAGGAGACTACACCACAGAGAGAGGAGACTACACCACAGAGAGAGCCGTGTAGGTAGAGGAGACTACACCACAGAGAGAGGAGACTACACCACAGAGAGAGCCGTGTAGGTAGAGGAGACTACACCACAGAGAGAGCCGTCTAGGTAGAGGAGACTACACCACAGAGAGAGGAGACTACACCACAGAGAGAGCCGTCTAGGTAGAGGAGACTACACCACAGAGAGAGCCGTGTAGGTAGAGGAGACTACACCACAGAGAGAGCCGTCTAGGTA
The DNA here is from genome assembly GCF_029448725.1 of Salvelinus fontinalis. NCBI lineage: Eukaryota > Metazoa > Chordata > Actinopteri > Salmoniformes > Salmonidae > Salvelinus > Salvelinus fontinalis. Next base: position 8,190,692 of record NC_074673.1, read on the forward strand.
GAGGAGACTACACCACAGAGAGAGCTGTGTAGGTAGATGAGACTACACCACAGAGAGAGCCGTCTAGGTAGAGGAGACTACACCACAGAGAGAGCTGTGTAGGTAGAGGAGACTACACCACAGAGAGAGCCGTCTAGGTAGAGGAGACTACACCACAGAGAGAGGAGACTACACCACAGAGAGAGCCGTCTAGGTAGAGGAGACTACACCACAGAGAGAGCCGTCTAGGTAGAGGAGACTACACCACAGAGAGAGCCGTCTAGGTAGAGGAGACTATACCACAGAGAGAGGAGACTACACCACAGAGAGAGGAGACTACACCACAGAGAGAGGAGACTACACCACAGAGAGAGCCATGTAGGTAGAGGAGACTACACCACAGAGAGAGCCGTCTAGGTAGAGGAGACTATACCACAGAGAGAGGAGACTACACCACAGAGAGAGCCGTCTAGGTAGAGGAGACTACATCACAGAGAGAGCCGTGTAGGTAGAGGAGACTACACCACAGAGAGAGCTGTGTAGGTAGATGAGACTACACCACAGAGAGAGCTGTGTAGGTAGATGAGACTACACCACAGAGAGAGCCGTGTAGGTAGAGGAGACTACACCACAGAGAGAGCCGTGTAGGTAGAGGAGACTACACCACAGAGAGAGCCGTCTAGGTAGAGGAGACTACACCACAGAGAGAGGAGACTACACCACAGAGAGAGGAGACTACACCACAGAGAGAGCCGTGTAGGTAGATGAGACTACACCACAGAGAGAGCCGTCTAGGTAGAGGAGACTACACCACAGAGAGAGCTGTGTAGGTAGAGGAGACTACACCACAGAGAGAGCCGTCTAGGTAGAGGAGACTACACCACAGAGAGAGGAGACTACACCACAGAGAGAGCCGTCTAGGTAGAGGAGACTACACCACAGAGAGAGGAGACTACACCACAGAGAGAGCCGTCTAGGTAGAGGAGACTACACCACAGAGAGAGCCGTCTAGGTAGAGGAGACTACACCACAGAGAGAGCCGTCTAGGTAGAGGAGACTATACCACAGAGAGAGGAGACTACACCACAGAGAGAGCCGTCTAGGTAGAGGAGACTACACCACAGAGAGAGCCGTCTAGGTAGAGGAGACTACACCACAGAGAGAGGAGACTACACCACAGAGAGAGCCGTCTAGGTAGAGGAGACTACACCACAGAGAGAGCCGTCTAGGTAGAGGAGACTACACCACAGAGAGAGCCGTCTAGGTAGAGGAGACTACACCACAGAGAGAGCCGTCTAGGTAGAGGAGACTATACCACAGAGAGAGGAGACTACACCACAGAGAGAGCCGTCTAGGTAGAGGAGACTACACCACAGAGAGAGCCGTGTAGGTAGAGGAGACTACACCACAGAGAGAGCTGTGTAGGTAGAGGAGACTATACCACAGAGAGAGCCGTCTAGGTAGAGGAGACTACACCACAGAGAGAGCCGTCTAGGTAGAGGAGACTACACCACAGAGAGAGGAGACTACACCACAGAGAGAGCTGTGTAGGTAGATGAGACTACACCACAGAGAGAACCGTGTAGGTAGAGGAGACTACACCACAGAGAGAGCTGTGTAGGTAGAGGAGACTACACCACAGAGAGAGCCGTCTAGGTAGAGGAGACTACACCACAGAGAGAGCCGTCTAGGTAGAGGAGACTACACCACAGAGAGAGCCGTGTAGGTAGAGGAGACTACACCACAGAGAGAGGAGACTACACCACAGAGAGAGGAGACTACACCACAGAGAGAGCCGTGTAGGTAGAGGAGACTACACCACAGAGAGAGCCGTCTAGGTAGAGGAGACTACACCACAGAGAGAGGAGACTACACCACAGAGAGAGCTGTGTAGGTAGAGGAGACTATACCACAGAGAGAGCTGTGTAGGTAGAGGAGACTACACCACAGAGAGAGCCGTGTAGGTAGAGGAGACTACACCACAGAGAGAGCCGTGTAGGTAGAGGAGACTACACCACAGAGAGAGCCGTCTAGGTAGAGGAGACTACACCACAGAGAGAGGAGACTACACCACAGAGAGAGGAGACTACACCACAGAGAGAGGAGACTACACCACAGAGAGAGCCGTGTAGGTAGAGGAGACTACACCACAGAGAGAGCCGTCTAGGTAGAGGAGACTACACCACAGAGAGAGGAGACTACACCACAGAGAGAGCCGTGTAGGTAGAGGAGACTACACCACAGAGAGAGCCGTCTAGGTAGAGGAGACTACACCACAGAGAGAGCCGTGTAGGTAGAGGAGACTACACCACAGAGAGAGGAGACTACACCACAGAGAGAGCCGTGTAGGTAGAGGAGACTACACCACAGAGAGAGGAGACTACACCACAGAGAGAGGAGACTACACCACAGAGAGAGCCGTGTAGGTAGAGGAGACTACACCACAGAGAGAGCCGTCTAGGTAGAGGAGACTATACCACAGAGAGAGCTGTGTAGGTAGAGGAGACTACACCACAGAGAGAGCCGTGTAGGTAGAGGAGACTATACCACAGAGAGAGCTGTGTAGGTAGAGGAGACTATACCACAGAGAGAGCCGTGTAGGTAGAGGAGACTACACCACAGAGAGAGGAGACTACACCACAGAGAGAGCCGTCTAGGTAGAGGAGACTACACCACAGAGAGAGCCGTGTAGGTAGAGGAGACTACACCACAGAGAGAGCTGTGTAGGTAGATGAGACTATACCACAGAGAGAGCTGTGTAGGTAGAGGAGACTACTTCATTAAGGGTCTGATTCAGGTTCGGGATAAGCGTCTGATTAATTATTCATTGATGTCAATGAGAGACTTTCAGGTGAGTTACAGAATACTAAAAGCACTAGTGAATATGCATAGGCTGTGTCTCAAATGGCTCCCTGTTCACTATACAGGGCCAATAGAGAATATAGGGTGCTATTTGGAACGCAATCTACTATATTTTTTCGTCTTGCTTTTCAACCGTTACTCTGAAAAATGGTAACCCTGTTTTTAGTTTCCAGAAAATAAGTGAAGCAGAGGTTCTAATTGCCCTGTGTGCCATTGATACTAAGAAATCCTTAGGCGCTGACAATTTAGACCCGTACTTACTTAAGTGTGCTGCACCTATTATTGCTGGTTCAGTAACACACATTTTTAATCTAACATTAAGCACAGGAAATATCCCTAAGGTGTGGAAAGCAGCTTTTGTTCTGCCATTACATAAGGGAGGTGACGGTAGTGATTTGGATAACTATCGACCCATCTCTAGGCTCCCTTGTCTGGTAAAGATTCTAGAATCTATAGTCAACAAACAGTTACAATCTTTTCTTTCTGCTAACAGTATTCTTAGTACCAATCAATCTGGTTTTAGACCTAAACACAGTACCACATCGGCCACTATGCTTGTTGTAAATGATATTGCAAATGCCTTAGACGATAGAAAGCACTGTGCTGCGTTGTTTGTAGATTTGTCAAAAGCTTTTGACACTGTAGACCATGCTATCCTTTTGAGTAAGCTGTCATCTATAGGACTGGGCACTGATGCCTGCCGATGGTTTTATGACTCTCTTAAAGATAGAACTCAAGCCGTCATGGTCGATGGGGTCAAGTCTGACCCCTTACAGTTACTTAAAGGGGTCCCTCAGGGTTCAATAATTGGCCCACTATTGTTCTCACTTTATATAAACAACATTGGTGATGATGTCAGATATTGTAAATTCCATTTATATGCAGATGACACAGTGATGTACTCTATTGCTCCAACAGCGGACCAAGCTTTAATGCAGTTGGAGTCTGATTTTAGGATACTACAGGGGTCTCTTTTACAGCTTAAACTTGTTTGAAACGCTAAGAAAACAAATGTCATGTTTTTTTCTAGGTCTAAACTCTCAGGTAGAAACACGTTTGTAATCACTAGCTTGGATGGTACTCAAATCAATAAGGTCTCTGCATATAAATACTTAGGGGTATGGTTAGATGATAGGCTTTCTTTTAAAAAACATGTTACTGAATTGGGAAAAAAGCTCAAATTCAAGATAGGATTCCTTTACAGAAACAGGGCTTGTCTGTCCTCTGTAAATAGGAAAAAAATTGTGCAGGCTACTTTTATGTCCGTTTTAGATTATGGTGATATTATCTATATGCATGCATCGGCAAACACATTAAATCCACTGGATGCTATTTACCATTGTGCACTCAGGTTTATCACGGGTGATAGTTACAGAACTCATCACTGTATCCTATATCAACATGTGGGTTGGGTCTCTCTATCTGTGAGGCGAGAGCAACATGCTCTCTTGTTTATTTATAAAGCACTTCTTTTAAAACTACCTCCATATATATCATCATTCATTTCCACAAGATGTACTAATTTTAAAACCAGATCACAGATGTGGATTACATTAGAGACTCCTGTGGTCTCCACAGAGTTGGGTAGGACTGCCTTCAGTTCCTTTGCACCTTATTTATGGAACAAACTGCAGATCCAACTTAAGTTAGACACTCTGGTGTCCCTTGCCCATTTTAAAATGTTTATGGAGGATCAATATGATGTTGTCTGTGATTGTTTCTGTTGAATTGTGTATGTTTTGAAATGTTCTTGTCTGTATGTCTAAAACTGTACATGTCAACATGTTTACACAGGGCACAGCCGTAAAAGAGATCCAGGTCTCAGTCTGTTTTCCCTGTTAAAATAAAGATAAAAAAAAAAAAAAAAAAAAATATGAATCCATAGACACTTACCCAGACAAGCAGTCCCCAGTGTAGGGGTCACAGTCCCCCCCTGTACAGTCACACGGTCTGCACCCGTAACCATGGAAGCCCCAGAACCCTACAATGCATCTGTCACAGAGAGGACCGCCCACGCCCGATCTGCAGGTGCATGCCCTGTTGCTAGGGTTACAGAGGTCCTGGCCACCTGAGATCGCAGGTCTAGACCCTGCAGGGTGGCAGGCGCATGCTGTTGGTATGGGGTAAGAGGAGGGACAAACAGAACAGAGAGGGAGAGTTTAGCACATTCCTTCCATTGTATCCAACATACGGAACTCATTTATTCATGTCTTTAATAGTGTCGCCTTCGGGAAAGGTTTCCTGACTTTATTCAGAAACAAATACTCCATACCATACGTCCCAGAACGAACAACAGCACACACACACACACACACACACACTCACATGAACACACACACACACACAACACACACAAACAAACACATCAACACACACACACTCACATGAACACACACACACACACTCACATGAACACACACACACATGAACACACACACACACACACACACACACACCCACATGAACACAAACAAACACACACACACACACACATGAACACACACACACACATGAACACACACACAAACACATCAACACACACACACTCACATGAAGACACACAAACACACACATACACATACACACAGGCACGCAAACACGTGCGCACACACATACACACACACACACTCACATGAACACAAACAAACACACACACACACAAACACACACTCACATGAACACACACACAGACATGAACACACACACAGACATGAACACACGCATATTGTACACTCCCTATAAACTAGAAAAACAAACTCCCTAAGTGGCGGGACAGCGACAGGACGGGAGGGAGTATGTATTTAACCCTGAGGATATATCACACACTACTGTAAAAGCACACTACTGTAAAAACACACTACTGTAAAAGCAAAAAGTAAATAATTCTCCACACTGTCATTTTAATGGTTGATGGACTCCCCTAATGAAGGATAGGCTTTTAGTGTGTGTGTGTGTGTGCGTTTGCGTGCTGTGTGTATGTATGTGTGTGCGCACGCGTTTGCGTGCCTGTGTGTATGTGTATGTGTATGTGTATGTGTGTGTGTGTGTGTGTGTGTGTGTATGTGTGTGTATGTTTGTGTGTTTGTATGTGTGTGTGCATGCATGTGTGTGTGTGTGTACAGTATCTATGTGTGTATGCGTGCCTGTGTGTGTGTACAGTATCTATGTGTGTATGCGTGCCTGTGTGTGTGTATGCGTGCCTGTGTGTGTGTACAGTATCTATTTGTGTATGCGTGCCTGTGTGTGTGTACAGTATCTATTTGTGTATGCGTGCCTGTGTGTGTGTATGCGCGCCTGTGTGTGTGTATGCGTGCCTGTGTGTGTGTATGCGTGCCTGTGTGTGTGTATGCGTTCCTGTGTGTGAGCACACTTGAGTTTCTCTTTCTCTCAAACACAGTTAGTTTGTTCTTTAAAAGGCCGAAGCGAAAGAGCATGCCTGGGGAAAAGGACAGGAATGGGAGAAATGTGCCTCGCATGGAGCATGGGGCATGGAGCATGGGGCATGGGGCATGGAGCATGGAGCATGGAGCATGGGGCATGGGGCATGGGGCATGGAGCATGGGGCATGGAGCATGGGGCATGGGGCATGGAGCATGGGGCATGGAGCATGGAGCATGGAGCATGGAGCATGGAGCATGGAGCATGGGGCATGGAGCATGGAGCATGGGGCATGGGGCATGGAGCATGGAGCATGGAGCATGGAGCATGGAGCATGGGGCATGGAGCATGGAGCATGGGGCATGGAGCATGGAGCATGGAGCATGGAGCATGGAGCATGGGGCATGGGGCATGGGGCATGGGGCATGGAGCATGGAGCATGGAGCATGGGGCATGGGGCATGGAGCATGGAGCATGGAGCATGGGAAACTCATCTATTGTTTTCAATTACTGTCACATTCCTCAAAGATGTGGTTGATCTTCTAGTCCTGCATCGAAAAGTACTCAAGGAATCAGTATTGTATAAGTTGGCAATGTGATCGCAGTGGTTCTATATTACTTAACTAGGCAAGTCGGTTAAGAATAAATTCTTATTTACAATGACGGCCTAGGAACAGTGGATTAATTAACGGCCTTGTTCCCGGGGCGGAAATACAGATTATTACCTTGTCAGTTTAGGGATTCGATCTTGCAACCTTTCGGTTACAAGTCCATTGATCTAACCACTAGGCTACCTGCCGGGCACAACTAACCTTGGTGGCTGCTTATATTTCTCCTATATTTTTTGTTGTTGTTGTTGTTGCATATCCCAACTCCCCCTGAGATTCACTCTGAGAGTGGGGTCACGACCAGGGTCACGGCCAGGGTCAGCCATTAACAGCGACTGTTTCGAACTAGCGACCTTTCGATGGCTGGCCCCCAACGCTCTAACCTCTAGGCTGCCTGCCACTAACCTTCCACTACTGCAGGTTTTTGTTCCAGCTTAGTGCCGTCATCACACCTGATTCAACTAACCAACTGCTCTTCAACACCTTGATGAGCTGAATCAGGTGGTTCACTGCTGAGCTGGAGTTTAGACCTGCGGTACTGCACCTCCTCAAGAGCATTATTGACTATCACTGCTGTAGACAACCCATGTCTGACTTGTTATTACTACGGTGTTACTATGTTATTACTACGTTAGTTTGTTGCTACTACGTTGTTATTACGGTGTTACTACGTTGTTACTACGTTGATGGTTTGTTGTTACTATGTTATTACTTTGTTGTTACTTTGTTGTTACTATGTTATTACTACGTTGTTACTACGTTGTTACTACGTTGTTAGTTTGTTGTTACTACATTGCTAGTTAGCTGTTACTATGTTGTCATTACGTTACTTTGTTGTTACTATGTCATTACTATGTTGTTACTATGTTGCTACTATGTTGTTACTATGTTGCTTTGTTGTTACTATGTTGTTACTATGTTGTTACTACGTTACTTTGTCGTTACTATGTCATTACTATGTCATTACTATGTCATTACTATGTTGTTACTATGTTGTTACTATGTTGCTACTATGTTGCTACTATGTTGCTACTATGTTGCTACTATGTTGCTACTATGTTGTTACTATGTCGTTACTATGTCATTACTATGTCATTACTATGTTGTTACTATGTTGTTACTATGTTGTTACTATGTTGCTTTTTTGTTACTTTGTTGTTACTTTGTTGTTACTATGTTGTTACTATGTTATAACTATGGTTTTACTTTGTTGTTACTATGTTAGTACATTATTAGTTTGTTGTTACTATGTTGTTACTATGTTGTTAATTTGTTGTTACTATGTCATTACTATGTTGCTTTGTTGTTACTATGTTGTTACTATGTTGCTTTGTTGTTACTATGTTGTTACTACGTTACTACTAGGTTTTTACTTTGTTGTTACTACGTTGTTAGTACATTATTAGTTTGATGTTACTACATTGCTAGTTTGTTGTTACTACATTGCTAGTTAGCTGTTACTATGTTGTTACTATGTTGTTACTACGTTGTTAGTTTGTTGTTACTACATTGCTAGTTAGCTGTTACTATGTTGTTATTACGTTACTTTGTTGTTACTATGTCATTACTATGTTGTTACTATGTTGCTACTATGTTGTTACTATGTCGTTACTATGTTGTTACTATGTTGCTATGTTGTTACTATGTTGTTACTATGTTGTTACTATGTTGTTACTATGTTGTTACTACGTTGTTACTATGTTGTTACTATGTTGCTTTGTTGTTACTATGTTGTTACTACGTTACTATTATGTTTTACTTTGTTGTTACTACATTGTTACTACATTGTTAGTTTGTTGTTACTATGTTGTTACTTCGTTGTTACTATGTTGTTACTTTGTTGTTACTACGTTTTTACTATGTTGTTCCTACGTTTTTGCTATGTTGTTACTACGTTACTAGCGTGTTGTTACTATGTTGTTACCATGTTGTTGCTATGGTCTGAGGGGTATACTACAAAGCAGGTTCAGGAAGTTGGCCAAAATAAGATGGGCATGGTCTAATTGATTCAACAATCAAAAACACAGGCAGAGGCAGAGGGTATGTTCTGTTCTCTTACGTGTGCAGGAGTCAGCGGCAGAGCTAGGTCTGCTGGGGTGTCTGTAGAACCCTCTACGGCAGCTCTGGCAGTGTCTGCCCTCTGTGTTGTGGCGGCAGACGTCACACACACTCCCACTACGCCGTCCCGATGCCAGCCACACACCACGGTCAAAGTGACAGCTATCTGCATGGCCGTTACACTTGCACTCTGTAAAAGAAAGAGGAAGTGCCTAAGATAAGCGTGCAAAACTCATTATTGACGTCAATGGGAGACTTGTACAACACATTTGAGTTAAGTGAAAAGATCTCAAGTCAGAATACCACCGTAGAAGAATTTCTGGGCCTCCCGGGTGGCGCAGTGGTCTAGGGCACTGCATCGCAGCGCTAGCTGCGCTACCAGAGACTCTGGGTTCGCGCCCAGGCTCTGTCGCAGCCGGCCGCGACCGGGAGGTCCGTGGGGTGACGCACAATTGGTCTAGCGTCGTCCGGGTTAGGGAGGGTTTGGCCGGTAGGGATATCCTTGTCTCATCGCGCTCCAGCGACTCCTGTGGCGGGCCGGGCGCAGTGCGCGCTAACCAAGGGGGCCAGGTGCACGGTGTTTCCTCCGACACATTGGTGCGGCTGGCTTCCGGGTTGGAGGCGCGCTGTGTTAAGAAGCAGTGCAGCTTTTCGGAGGACGCATGGCTTTCGACCTTCGTCTCTCCCGAGCCCGTACGGGAGTTGTAGCGATGAGACAAGATAGTAATTACTAGCAATTGGATACCACGAAAAGGGGGGTGAAATGTAATTTAAAAAAATAAAATAAAATAAAAAAAGAAGCATTTCTGTTTTCCCATTGCTTCCTTTCTCTCAAAGGTAAAGTAAAGGTTTCATTGACATTTGCATCAAGGGGTCATTTCTGAATGTGAATGTTTCAACAACAACAAAAAGACAGATCCCTTTGAGAGCATTGAATAGGTGAAAGAAAATACACCTACTGAATTCTACAAGAGTACTACAACTACTTGTCACGATCGCGTTGACATGAACGAGAGGACCAAGGCGCAACATGATTTGAATACATCCTCTTTTTTAATAACAACGACGAAGATGAACACTACACACTTATACAACACTAACGAAAACAACAAACGATCGTGAAAACTTCAAACGTAAGTGCACACACAAACTACTTACGTCGAACTATACATATACACAAACAATGACCCACAAACAGCTAAAGCCTATGGCAGCCTTAAATATGGCTCCCAATTAGAGACAACCGAAATCAGCTGTCTCTAATTGAGAACCCATTCCGGCCACCATAGACTTTCCTAGAACTACACCCAACATAGACACAGCTAGACACATACACTCAACACAAAACCATAAACTACAACAAACACCCCCTCTACCATATAATACCCCAAAATACACACATACCCCATGTCACACCCTGACCTAACTAAAATAATAAATAAAACAAATAATACTAAGGCCAGGGCGTGACACTACTAAAAAAAAGACATCTGGCTGTGTGTATTGGGTAATGTACTTGTTGTGTACGTGGTTCTGCTGGTTGACCTTCCTGGCCTTGTAAGAACTCACTCTTGCATTCATGAGGAGCTCCTATGATGCCGTTGGCAGCTTGCCAGGGTTGGTCATTGTAGAGGGGGACACAGTGCTCACAGTGGTCGCCGGCAGTGTTGTGTTTACACACACATTTCCCATGGACCTGCCGCAGGGGAGAGAGCAGTGTAGTTATGTATTTATTACTGAATTACGGTTACAGACGGTTACACACACATTTCCCATGGACCTGTCGTAGGGGAGAGAAAGAAAGCGATGTTTACTGTAATAGGGAACACAGATAGACACACATGCAGTAAACACACACACACATTTCCCATGGACCTGCTGCAGGGGAGAGAGAGAAAGCGATGTTTACTGTAATAGGGAACACAGATATAGACACACATGCAGTAAACACACACACACATTTCCCATGGATCTGCCGCAGGGGAGAGAGCAGAGGGGAGAGACTGAAAACATGGTTCATTGTAATAGACAAGCCACACACAGTAGTAGTGCAGTGGTGACCCGTCATTCAGGAAAGAGCCCCACCTGTTTTGAGCCCCACAAATATTTTGCACCCCAATTTTATTTATTTATATATATCTATATCTATATCTATATATATATATATTGTTTGCAAATTGATATGTGACACGTATCAATGCCAAAATAACATGCAAAACAGGCAAGCCCCCCCCCAAAAAAATATAATTTTAAAAAATGTGGGGGGGCTTGCCTGTTTTGCATGTTATTTTGGCATTAATACGTGTCACATATTAGTTTGCAAACAATGTAAAAAAATATATATATATATATATCGTTGAGCTAATAAGCCTGCATACAAACAGGCAGCTCCAAAACGCAGGTGTTTCAGCCTAGCTCAGTGCTTTCTGTGATGATGGGGTAGGCCAGCAGAAAATAGGAGCATTGCACCGTGATTGGCTCAGCATTTCACCGTGATTGGTTCAGTGTTCTGTCACTCATGGGGACACTGTCACCAGCCTTTAGTGTGGGTAGACATCAAGAATGTGAGCCCTTTGGAAGCTGCCATAGAGTTGCATTAGAAGTTCCCTTCCAAGAAGGCTCAAGGTCCGATAAAATGACATCAAATGACGTAGCTTTGATTGGACTGTCAACATCATACTTTCAAAGTCTTAGCTAGCAGTCATCATCAAAAACAAAGTAGACAATATACTGGCAAATCCTTTTTAATCCTTGTCATATGAAGATAAATAATGAAGAGAAATTATAGATAAATGTATCGGTGCTCATCGGCCATTGGACATAAACATTACGCAACAAGTTCGAAATCGCAAATTCAACAATGAGTTGTTTGGAAGGAATGGGTGACAGTGGCTAACCGCAAACATTGCAACTGGGAAGTCAGACTGGGAAAAAAGATTTTGTATGGTCATCCAACTCAAAATTGTAAATATTTTTCATTGATGACAAAATTTGCCTACGAAGGACCGCCGCGTACAACAAGTTGAGTCCAAAAATGTCTTATATGCTGCTGCATAAATGATAGTAAGATATGGTCAGCTATATCAGCGATGTTTTTTTAAAGAGGCAGTAAACGAGGCTGAATTCATTTTTTGGCTGCCAGACAAGGCTCCGCTGATAGCCAGGTGTAGAGTTGGTAAGGATTCACTCCATGGTGTTGGAAAGAAAGCTCTGCTGTTGGGACAGCTTTATGTAGGCCCTAAACCTTTGTGGGCACTGCTTGTCGCCGTTATAGTGCAATTCATGTATTGTTTAGTGTTGTGTAGTGACTTTGCTGGCATGCATCTAAAAAAAGAATTGGTTGAGTTTGCCCCACCATGATTGACATGCTAAAATCGCCAGTGTAGCAGTGTATTTTCTACTTTGCAGTAAATGTGGAACACCCTGAATTATCTTCCCACCACTGTTTGACTAAAGCCTCCAATGTTTACTATATGAGAAATGCTGATGTTATTCCACTGGTAGTTTCTACTCTCAGTGGGAAAAATATGTTTAAGCTACTATATGGCGTTTTACACTATAATTAAGGTTTCCTCATAGTCATAATCCCGTAATGGAAGGTAAATCTGTGGGTAAATATAGTCTTCAGTAAAGCCTAGAGGCTCCGCATTAAAACACCACTACACAGATGTAGAACCCAAGGGGTGGTGGGAATGGAGAGTGCCAGAAACAATAACACATTTACACACCCTGACACAATCACACACACACACACACACACAGGAATCAACACAAGCCGCTCCATTACCACAAACATTCGGCAGCACAAACACACAAATACACCACATGCCTGACTGCTTTTGTTAACAGAGTGTGATGTGATGATTGCAGTCTTTTGAAGAAGCGCTAATAGACACAGTTGTGGTCAGTTGTGATTGGTTGTTCGTGCTGCTCTTCACCCTTACTCACCACGTGATTGATCCTCTGCCTGGCGGGGCGGTACCCATTGGCTGGCACACAGTGCTCGGCGTGCCCGTTGCAGAGGCAGCTGCCCTTGACGATGAAGTCATAGATGGCATAATGGTTTGTGGGCAGTGTCTGGGTATCTGGGTCTTTAGCCTGGCAGGGGCAAGGCTGGCGCTGCAGCAGACGCACCCGCAGGTTGGTGACCATCAACTGAGTCTGGGCTGCTGGGCCGTAGGGGTCCAGTGAGTGCCAGGGGGACAGGGCGCGATAGATCACCTAGAGAGGGGAGAAGAGTGGGTCAGTGTTCCCAGTAACAAAATCTGGCAGATCAAATCAAACTTTATTTGTCACATGTGTAGACCTTACCGTGAAATGCCTACTTACATGCCCTTAACCAACAGTGCAGTTCAAGAAGAGTTAAGAAAATATTTACCAAATAAACTAAAGTAAAAAATAACAATAACATAATAACAGCAGTGTACAAAACACAAGGAGGGGTGGGGGGGGGGGGGGGGTCAATGTAATAATCCGGTGGCCATTTGATTAATTGTTCAGCAGTGTTATGGCTTGGAGGTAGAAGCTGTTAAGGAGCCTTTTGGTCCTAGACTTGGCGCTCCGGTACCGCTTTCCGTGCAGTAGCAGAGAAAACAGTCTCCCCCCCCCCCACCCCTCCTTGTGTTTTGTACACTGCTGTTATTATGTTATTGTTATTTTTTACTTTAGTTTATTTGGTAAATATTTTCTTAATATTTTCTCTTGGGTGACTGGTGTCTCTGACAATTTTAATGGGCTTTCCTCTGACACCGCCTAGTATATTGGTCCTGGATTTTAATTTTTCACCTTTATTTAACCAGGTAGGCCAGTTGAGAACAAGTTCTCATTTACAACTTGGAACTGGCCAAGATAAAGCAAAGCAGTGCGACAAAAACAACAATACAGAGTTACACATGAAATAAACAAACATACAATCAATAACACAATAGAAAAATATATGTACAGTGTGTGCAAATGTAGAAGAGTAGGGAGATAAGGCAATAAATAGGCCATGGAGGCGAAATAATACAAATTTAGCATTAACACTGTAGTGATAGATGTGCAGATGATGATGTGCAAGTGGAGATACTGGGGTGCAAAAGAACAAGAGGATAAACAACAATATGGGGATGAGGTAGTTGGGTGGGCTATTGACTGATGGGCTGTGTACAGGTACAGTGATCGGAAAGCTACTCTGACAGCTGATGCTTAAAGTTAGTGAGGGAGATATAAGACTCCAGCTTCAGTGATTTTTGCAATTCGTTCCAGTGATTGGCAGCAGAGAACTGGAAGGAAAGGCGGCCACCAAAGGAAGTGTTGGCTTTGGGAGTGACCAGTAAAATATACCTGCTGGAGTGCGTGCTACGGGTGGGTGATGCTATGGTGACCAGTGAGCTGAGATAAGGCAGGGCTTTACCTAGCAAAGACTTTTAGATGACCTGGAGCCAGTGGGTTTGGCAATGAATATGTAGTGAGGGCCAGCCAACGAGAGCATGCAGGTCGCAGTGGTGGGTAGTATATGGGGCTTTGGTGACAAAACGAATGGCACTGTGATAGACTATATCCAAACTGAATGCAGTCTGAGTAGAGTGTTGGAGGTTATTTTGTAAATTATATCGCCGAAGTCAAGAATCGATAGGAGAGTCAGTTTTACGAGGGTATGTTTGGCAGCATGAGTGAAGGAGGCTTTTTTTGCGAAATAGGAAGCCAATTCTAGATTTCATTTTTGGATTGGAGATGTTTAATGTGAGTCTGGAAGGAGAGTGTACAGTCTAACCAGACACCTAGGTTTTTGTAGTTGTCCCCATATTCTAAGTCAGTACCGTCCAGAGTATTGACGCTAGTGAGGGCAGCAATCAGTTGAAGAGCATGCAATTAGTTTTACTTGCATTTAAAAGCAGTTGGAGGCTTCGAAAGGAGTGTTGTAATAGCATTGAAGCTCGTTTGGAGGTTTGTTAGCACAATGTCCAAAGAAGGGCCAGATGTATACAGAATGGTGTCGTCTGTGAAGAGGTCGTCTGCGTAGAATCCCCAGCAGCAAGAGCAACATCATTTATGTATACAGAGAAAAGAGTCGGCCCGAGAATTGAACCCTGTGGCACCACAATAGAGACTGCCAGAGGTCCAGACAACAGGCCCTCCAATTTGACACAGTGAACTCTATCTGAGAAGTAGTTGGTGAACCAGGCGAGGCAGTCATTTCAGAAGCCAAGTCAGTCATTTCAGAAGCCAAGGCTATTGAGTCTGCCGATAAGAATGCGGTGATTGACAGAGTCGAAAGCCTTGGCCAGGTCGATGAAGACGGCTGCACAGTACTCTCTTTTATCGATGGCGGTTATGATATCGTTTAGGACCTTGAGCGTAGCTGAGGTGCACCCATGACCACCTCAGAAACCAGATTGCATAGTGGAGAAGAAACGATGGGTTTCGAAATGGTCAGTGATCTATTTGTTAACTTGGCATTCGAAGATTTTAGAAAGGCAGGGCAGGATGGATATAGGTCTATAACAGTTTGGGTCTAGAGTGTCTCCCCCTTTGAATGGGGGGGATGACCGCGGCAGCTTTTCAATCTTTGGGGATCTCAGACTATACGAAAGAGTGGTTGAATAGGCTAGTAATAGGGGTTGCACCAATTTCGGCAGATAATTTTAGAAAGAGAGGGTCCAGATTGTCTAGCCCAGCTGATTTGTAAGGATCCAGATTTTGCAGTTCTTTCAGAACATCAGCTGTCTGGATTTGGGTGAAGGAGAAGCAGGGGGCTTGGGCAAGTTGGGTGCTGAGATGTTGGCCGCGGTAGTTGTAGCCAGGTGGAAAGCATGGCCAGCCGTAGAAAAATGTTTATTGAAATTATCGATTATCGTAGATTTATCGGTGGTGACAATGTTTCCTATCCTCAGTGCAGTGGGCAGCTGGGAGGAGGTGCTCTTATTCTCCATGGACTTCACAGTGTCCCAAAACTTTTTGGAATTAGTGCTACAGGATGCAAATTTCTGTTTGAAAAAGCTAGGCTTAGCTTTCCTAACTGACTGAGTATATTGGTTCCTGACTTCCCTAAAAAGTTGCCTATTGCGGGGGCTATTCGATGCTAATGCAGAATGCCACAGGATGTTTTTGTGCTGGTCAAGGACAGTCTGGGGTGAACCAAGGGCAATATATGTTCTTAGTTCTACATTTTTTGAATGGGGCATGCTTATTTAAGATGGAGAGGAAATCACTTTTAAAGAGAAACCAGGCATCCTTGACTGACGGGATTTGGTCAATATCCTTTCAGGATACTCGGGCCAGGTCGATTAGAAAGGCCTGCTCGCTGAAGTGTTTTAGGGAGTGTTTGACAGTGATGAGGGGTGGTCGTTTGACCGCAGACCCATTACACACGCAGGCAATGAGGCAATGATCGCTGAGATCCTGGTTGAAGACAGCAGAGGTGTATTTAGAGGGCAAGTTGGTCAGGATGATATCTAAGAGGGTGCCCATGGTTATGGATTTAGGGTTGTACCTGGTAGGTTCCTTCATAATTTGTGTGAGATTGAGGGCATCTATCTTAGATTGTTATAGTTAGGGATGGAAATTTCTGGATTTTTGGCGGCCTTCCTAAGCCAGGATTCAGACACGGCTAGGACATCTGGGTTGGCGGAGTGTGCTAAAGCAGTGAATAAAACAAACTTAGGGAGGAGGCTTCTAATGTTAACATGCATGAAACCAAGGCTTTTACGGTTATAGAAGTCAACAAATGAGAGTGCCTGGGGAATCGGAGTGGAGCTAGCGCTGCAGGGCCTGGGTTAACCTCTACATCAGAGGAACAGAGGAGGAATAGGATAAGGGTACGGCTAAAGGCTATAAGAACTGGTAGTCTAGTGCGTTCGGAACAGAGAGAAAAAGGAGCAGATTTCTGGGCCCGGAAGAATGGATTCAAGGCATAATGTACAGACAAGGGTATGGTAGGATGTGAATACAGTGGAGGTAAAACATAGGCATTGAGTGACGATGAGAGAGATATTGTCTCTAGAGGCACTATTTAGGCCAGGTGAAACATCATTTAAACCAGGTGAGGTCACCGCATGAGTGAAGGGTGGAACAAAAGGGTTAGCTAAGGCATATTGAGCAGGGCTGGAGGCTCTACAGTGAAATAAGACAATCACTAGCCAAAACAGCAATGGACAAGGCATATTGACATTAGGGAGAGGCATGCGTAGCCAAGTGAGCTGGAGACACTGCGATTCAGACAGCTAGCGGGCAAGGGCTAGCAGAAGGGCCTTCGGGGGACGACGGAAGAGCCTGTTTAGATCACCTCGGACGGTTATGTTGGCAGACCAGTCATGATGGATCGGCGGTGCTCCATGTCGGCAGTAAAAGGGTCCAGGCCAATTGGCAAAATAGGTATTGTAGCCCAAGGAATTGACTGATGGACCTCTTCAGCTAGCCGGGAGACGGGCCTAGCTCGAGGCTAGCTCCTGGCTAAGTGGTGCTTGTTTCAGGACAGAGATGTTAGCCAGGAGTAGCCACTCGGATTGCAGCTAGCTAGCTGCGATTATCCAGTGTAAAGGTTCAGAGCTTGCGGTAGGAATCCTGAGATGTGGTAGAGAAAAAGCAGTCCGAAATGCTCTGGGTTGATATCGCACTGTGCAAACTGGCAGGAATTTTTCCGGGCTGAGGCTGGCTGATGTCCAAGTTAACATTGATGACCGCTAGCTGTGGCTAACTGACTACTACCAAGTAGCTAGTTAGCTGGCTAGCTTCTGATGGGGTTCCGGTTCTAAAGTGTAAAAAAAAATTGCAGATCCGTACCACTTTGGGTGAGGCGGGTTGCAGGAGAGTATGTTCAATCCGTAGATGGGAATTGAGATAAAAAAAATAATAAAAAAGATATACAAAGAAAAAGATATATACATGGGACCGGACGGGACAAGACAACAGACGTCTGACTGCTACGGATTGCAGGAAGCTTGGCCCCAGTGATGTACTGGGCCGTACGCACTACCCTCTGTAACGCCTTATGGTCAGATGCCAAGCAGTTGCCATGCCAGGCGGTGAAGCAACCGGTCAGGATGCTCTCGATGGTGCAGCTGTAGAACTTTGAGGATCGGGGGACCCATGCCAAATCTTTTCAGTCTCCTGAGAGGGAACAGGTTTTGTCGTGCCCTCTTCACAACTGTCTTGGTGTGTTCGGACTATGATAGATTGTTGGTGATGTGAACACCAAGGAACTTGAAACTCTCGACTCGCTCCACTACGGCCCCGTTGATGTTAATGGGGGCCTGTTCGGCACGCCTTTTCCTGTAGTCCACGATCATCTCCTTTGTCTTACTCACATTACGGGAGAGGTTGTTGTCCTGGCACCACACTGCCAGTTCTCTGACCTCCTCTCTATAGGCTGTCTCATCGTTGTGGGTGATCAGGCCTACCACTGTTGTGTCGTCTGCAAACTTAATCATGGTGTTGGAGTCGTGTTTGGCCATGCAGTCGTGGGTGAACAGATAGTACAAGAGGGGAGTAAGTACACACCCCTGAGGGGCCCCAGTGTTGAGGATCAGCATGGCAGATGTGTTGTTGCCTACTCTTACCACCTGAGGCGGCCCATCAGGAAGTCCAGGATCCAGTTGCAGAGGAAGGTGTTTAGTCCCAGGGTCCTGAGCTTAGTGATGAGCTTCATGGGCACTATGGTGTTGAACGCTGAGCTGTAGTCAGTGAACCGCATTCTCTCATAGGTGTTGCTTTTGTCCAGGTGGGAAAGGGCAGTGTGGAGTGCGATTGAGATTGTGTCGTCTGTGGATCTGTTGGGGCAGTATGCGAATTGGAGTGGGTCGAGGGTATCTGGGAGGAACTGTTGATGTGAGCCATGACCAGCCTTTCAAAGCACTTCATGGCTACCGACGTAAGTGCTACAGGGAGGTAATCATTTAGGCAGGTTACCTTCGCTTCCATGGGCACAGGGATTATGGTGGTCTGCTTGACATATGTAGGTATTACAGACTCAGTCAGGGAGAAGTTGAAAAGACACTTGCCAGCTGATTTGAGCATGCTTTGAGTACATGTCCTGGTAATCCATCTGGCCCCTTGGCTTTGTGAATGTTGACCTGTTTAAAGACCTTGCTCACATCGGCTACCGGGAGCGTTATCACACAGTCATCCAGAACAGCTGGTGCTCTCATGCATGCTTCAGTGTTGCTTGCCTCGAAGCAAGCATAAAAAGGCATTTAGCTCATCTGGTAGCTTCGTGTCACTGGGCAGCTCGCGTCTGGGTTTCCCTTTGGAGTCCGTAATAGTTTTCAAGCAATGGATAATCCAACAAGCATCAGAACCGGTGCAGTATGATTCCATCTTAATCCTGTATTGACGCTTTGCTTGTTTGATTGTTCGTCTGAGGGCATAGCGGGATTTCTTATAGGCGTCCCGATTAGTATCCCGCTCCTTGAAAGTGGCTAGTCATTAGCTTGATGTGGATGTTGCCTGTAATCCATGGCTCCTGTTTGGGGTATGTACGTACAGTCACTGTGGGGACAACGTTATCGATGCACTTATTGATGAAGCCGATGACTGAGATGGTATACTCCT
The DNA here is from genome assembly GCF_029448725.1 of Salvelinus fontinalis. Lineage (NCBI taxonomy): Eukaryota > Metazoa > Chordata > Actinopteri > Salmoniformes > Salmonidae > Salvelinus > Salvelinus fontinalis. Next base: position 8,210,107 of record NC_074673.1, read on the forward strand.
CAACGCCATTGGATGAATCTCAGAACATATTTCAGTCTGTGCTAGCAAAACATTCCTGTAGCGTAGCATCCACTTCATCTGACCACTTCCGTATTGAGCGAGTCACTGGTACTTCCTGCTTTAATGGCTTGTCAGCAGCAATCAGGAGGATAGAATTATGGTCAGATTTGCCAAATGGAGGGCAGGGGAGAGCTTTGTATGCATCTCTGTGTGTGGAGTAAATGTGGTCTATAGTTTTTTTCCCTCTGGTTGCACATGTGACATGCTGGTAAATATTTGGTAAAACTGATTTAAGTTTTGCATTAACGTCTGCATTAAAGCCTGCATTAAAGTCCCTGGCCACTAGGAACGCTACTTCTGGGTGAGCATTTTCTTGTTTGCTTATGGCCTTATAGATTTGGTTGAGTGCGGTCTTAGTGCCAGCATCAGTCTGTGGTGGTACAGTGCCTGGCAAAAGTATTGATCCCGCTTGGCGTTTTTCCTATTATGTTGCATTACAACCTGTAATTTAAATTGATATTTGTTTGGATTTCATGTAATGGACATACACAAAATAGTCCATCTTGGTGAAGTGAAATGGAAAAGAAAATGTTTAAGTGGTGCGTGCATATGTATTCATCCCCTTTGCTATGAAGCCCCTAAGTAAGATCTGGTGCAACCAATTACCTTCAGAAGTCACATAATTAGTTAAATCAAGTCCACGTGTGAAATCTAGGACAGGTACGGTCTCTCTCTCTCTCCCTCTAATCCCTGTTAGTGAGCATTTCTCCTTTGCAAAACAATCCAGCCACCTGACAGGTGTGGCATATCAAGAAGCTGATTAAACAGCATGATCATTACAGAGGTGCACCTTGTGCTGGGGACAATAAAAGGACAGCCTAAAATGTGCAGTTTTGTCACACAACACAATGCCACGTCTCAAGTTTTGAAGGAGCGTGCAACTGGCATGCTGACTGCAGGAATGTCCACCAGAGCTGTTGCCAGATAATTTCATGTTAATTTCTCTGCCATAAGCATGTAACCACTCCAGCCCTGGACCTCCACATCCGGATTCTTCACCTGCGGGATCGTCTGAGACAAGCCACCCGGACGGCTGGACCTGGCCCCCCTGTGGGTGGGCCTTTGCCCCTGCCCAGTCATGTGAAATCCATAGATTAGGTACTAATTTATTTATTTTAATTGACCTATTTTCCTTATATGAACTGAAATTGTAGTATTTTGCATTTATATATTTTTGTTCAGTATATATATATCATTATAAAATAATTAGAGGGGGGCATAACCTGACACAGCCCAACACATAGCATAACCTGACAAAGCCCAACACACAGCATGACCTGACACAGCATGACCTGACACAGCATGACCTGACACAGCCCAACACACAGCATGACCTGACACAGTATGACCTGACACAGCATGAAATGACACAGCCCAACACACAGCATGACCTGACACAGCATGACCTGACACTGCCTAACACACAGCATGACCTGACACAGCCCAACACACAGCATGACCTGACACAGCATGACCTGACACAGCCCAACACACAGCATGACCTGACACAGCCCAACACACAGCATGACCTGACACAGTATGACCCGACACAGCATGACCCGACACAGCATGACCTGACACAGCATGACCTGACACAGCATGACCTGACACAGCATGACCTGACACAGCATGACCTGACACAGCCCAACACACAGCATGACCTGACACAGCATGACCTGACACAGCCCAGCACACAGCATGACCTGACACAGCCCAACACACAGCATGACCTGACACAGCCCAACACACAGCATGACCTGACAGAGCCCAACACACAGCATGACCTGACACAGCCCAACACACAGCATGACCTGACACAGCCCAACACACAGCATGACCTGACACAGCCCAACACACAGCATGACCTGACACAGCCCAACACACAGCATAACCTGACACAGCCCAACACACAGCATGACCTGACACAGCCCAACACACAGCATGACCTGACACAGCCCAACACAGCATGACCTGACACAGCCCAACACACAGCATGACCCAACACAGCATGACCTGACACAGCCTAACACACAGCATGACCTGACACAGCCCAACACACAGCATGACCTGACACAACATGACCTGACACTGCCCAACACACAGCATGACCTGACACAGCCCAACACACAGCATGACCTGACACAGCCCAACACACAGCATGACCTGACACAGCCCAACACACAGCATGACCTGACACAGCCCAACACACAGCATGACCTAACACTGCCCAACACACAGCATGACCTGACACAGCATGACCTGACACAGCCCAACACACAGCATGACCTGACACTGCCCAACACACAGCATGACCTGTCACAGCATGACCTGACACAGCCCAACACACAGCATGACCTGACACAGCCCAACACACAGCATGACCTGACACAGCCCAACACACAGCATGACCTGACACAGCCCAACACACAGTATGACCTGACACAGCCCAACCACACAGCATGACCTGACAGAGCCCAACACACAGCATGACCTGACACAGCATGACCTGACAGAGCCCAACACACAGCATGACCTGACACAGCCCAACACACAGCATGACCTGACACAGCATGACCTGACACAGCCCAACACACAGCATGACCTGACACAGCCCAACACATAGCATGACCTGACACTGCCCAACACACAGCATGACCTGACACAGCATGACCTGACACAGCCCAACACACAGTATGACCTGACACAGCCCAACACACAGCATGACCTGACACAGCCCAACACACAGCATGACCTGACACAGCCCAACACACAGCATGACCTGACACTGCCCAACACACAGCATGACCTGACACAGCCCAACACACAGCATGACCTGACACAGCCCAACACACAGCATGACCTGACACTGCCCAACACACAGCATGACCTGACACAGCCCAACACACAGTATGACCTGACACAGCCCATCACACAGTATGACCTGACACAGCCCATCACACAGTATGACCTGACACAGCCCAACACACAGCATGACCTGACACGGCCCAACACACAGCATGACCTGACGCGGCCCAACACACAGCATAACCTGACACGGCCCAACACACAGCATAACCTGACACAGCCTAATACACAGCAGATACACTACAATTATGATGAGTTCAGTTAAACCCTTTTCATATTCATGACATTTAAACGTCTCCCGTCCTAACTTGGTCCAGAGCCCTATTGGAACACTACAAAATACATTCTGCTGCCTCTCTCTCTCTCTCTACCTTTCTTTCTCCCCTCTCTCTCTCTCTCTACCTTTCTTTCTCCCCTCTCTCTCTCTCTGCCATCTCTCTCTACCTTTCTCTCCTCTCTCTCTCTACAATCTCTCTCTACCTTTCTCCCCTCTCTCTCTCTACAATCTCTCTCTACCTTTCTCCCCTCTCTCTCTACCTTCTTTCTCCCCTCTCTCTCTCTTATCATCTCTCTCTACCTTTCTCAAATCGAATCAAATTTTATTCTCCCCTCTCTCTCTCTACAATCTCTCTCTACCTTTCTTTCTCCCCTCTCTCTCTCTTATCATCTCTCTCTACCTTTCTCAAATCAAATCAAATTTTATTCTCCCCTCTCTATCTTTCTTTCTCCCCTCTCTCTCTCTACCTTTCTTTCTCCCATCTCTCTCTCTACCTTTCTTTCTCCCCTCTCTCTCTCTACCCTTCTTTCTCCCCTCTCTCTCTCTACCCTTCTTTCTCCCCTCTCTCTCTCTTATCATCTCTCTCTACCTTTCTCAAATCAAATCAAATTTTATTCTCCCCTCTATCTTTCTTTCTCCCCTCTCTCTCTCTACCTTTCTTTCTCCCCTCTCTCTCTCTACCTTTCTTTCTCCCCTCTCTCTCTCTACCCTTCTTTCTCCCCTCTCTCTCTCTTATCATCTCTCTCTACCTTTCTCAAATCAAATCAAATTTTATTCTCCCCTCTCTATCTTTCTTTCTCCCCTCTCTCTCTCTACCTTTCTTTCTCCCCTCTCTCTCTCTACCTTTCTTTCTCCCCTCTCTCTCTCTTATCATCTCTCTCTACCTTTCTTTCTCCCCTCTCTCTCTCTTATCATCTCTCTCTACCTTTCTCAAATCAAATCAAATTTTATTCTCCCCTCTCTATCTTTCTTTCTCCCCTCTCTCTCTCTACCTTTCTTTCTCCCCTCTCTCTCTCTACCCTTCTTTCTCCCCTCTCTCTCTCTTATCATCTCTCTCTACCTTTCTCAAATCAAATCAAATTTTATTCTCCCCTCTCTCTCTGCCATCTCTCTACCTTTCTTTCTCTTCATCTCTCTCTACCTTTCTTTCTCCCCTCTCTCTCTCTCCTCATCTCTCTCTACCTTTCTTTCTCCCCTCTCTCTCTCTCTCTCTACCACCTCTCTCTCTCCCTTTCTCTCTCTCCTCATCTCATCTATTTGAGTCCCACAATCAGGCCAACATGATTTAGGGCTTCCAACCCCTTTTAAACATTGTGTGTTTGAGCTACATATTTTTGTGCAAAATTAACATCCGCTGAGCTAGAGCGGTGTTTGTGAGACACGGGCGGATCGTAAAAACGGTTCTTCTTATAAAAAGTAATTTAAGTCGCTCTGGATAAGAGCGTCTGCTAAATGACTTAAATGTAAATGTAAAAGTAAAGTCTGAATGGTTTGAGCTATAAACTATTATGACCCCACGAATGTGCACATGTAATCTGTTTTGCTCTATGACACTCACAGGCCCACACTAAATCCCAGGACATAGTATCTATAATACTGTAAGGGGTTCTTCTACATAGAAGACCATAGTAAATCCCAGGACATAGTATCTATAATACTGTAAGGGGTTCTTCTACATAGAAGACCACACTAAATCCCAGGACATAGTATCTATAATACTGTAAGGGGTTCTTCTACATAGAAGATCATAGTAAATCCCAGAACATAGTGTCTATAATACTGTAAGGGGTTCTTCTACATAGAAGACCACAGTAAATCCCAGAACATAGTGTCTATAATACTGTAAGGGGTTCTTCTACATAGAAGACCATAGTAAATCCCAGGACATGGTGTCTATAATACTGTACGGGGTTCTTCTACATAGAAGACCATAGGAAATCCCAGGACATAGTATCTATAATACTGTAATAAGCTCACATAGTTATTGTCACAAACTCCAAACAGTTGACAGTGACTAGTTGGATATTCATTTTCCCACTGAACAAACCATTTCTGTACTTACAGCATTCTCATAAAAACATTTGTTATTAGGTTTTTCTTGGCAGACCTTATTCTATTATTGACATTTGTCAGTAAAACTCATGAATGCAACAGTTTATGTCCAATAGTTTTGTGTTCTACTTCTAGCCCTGGCTGGCCTGAAAATGAAATGGTAAAACACTTCATTGTGAGGCAAAATATAACAGCTGGACATGCAGATACATTGAAGTAGTGAAAAAAAAAGCAGATTTTTTTGCTGGAGTCCCTAGGACTGATGAGGAATGAAAATCATGATGCTCATGAATAAACCAACAATGCCTGTTGCTCTCTGGCTCAAACTTTCCTCTGTCCGATGACACGGCACGTCTAAAAAAGCCTCAGGGAGCAACATCAGAGGAATAAGGTGAACATTGATATTCTATTGATGCATGGATGTCGTCATGGGCTTTGTGCAGCTGAGAAATGCGATCTGAAAAGCCTCAGTTCAGATCTGTTTACTTTAAACACACAGCTTAGTCTGTTTGTTCAACGCTTGTCCCACACCCACACCCACACACACCCACACACACAACAGCAATGATGTATTTGAGCACCACAGCAAACAATTAGATACCACAGATGCTATGCATTACCGCTGTGAAGCATTGAGATTGTTTGACAGGTTGTTTTGAACGGGCCACTTTGAAATCTGTCTCAGCTCGGTTCTATTCAACCCCCTGTGTCCTGTCCTCCATCTTCCCTGCAACCACAACGTCCAGCTGGATGTTGCCTTCACCTGTGTCCAAAGGCTGTGTGTCTGGGCTCTCAACAATCTTAGTAGCCACAAGGAACTTAAGCTAAGCTTGAAAACAGGCGTTAGACAGTCAGAAGTGGTATAGGTCTCTGCCTTATGTGTCAGCAGACATGAAGAGGATAGGTAAGTGCAATCAGAGACCCCACAATACACAACTCTAACCTCTCCTCGGGTACATGGGAACGCGCCTGAGTATTTGGAGGTGCAGGCCGCCCCGCTCCCTCCTTTCTCCTTCACACGAGCCTCCTCTGCCAGGCCGAAGGTGTCCTCACAGTCCCTCGCAAAGTACCTGGGTAGAAAACAATACATCCATCAATAAGATGTGTATTTGACCCCAGAGGGTAATACATCAATTAAAACAGTAATTTCCAAAGTGGTCCTCGATGGTACCTGAGGGTCTTCCAGGTCCTCCCGTGGTCCTGAGAACGCTCCAGCAACATAGCGGCGGGCCGGGGGGAGCGGAACACCAGGATCAGATGTGTCAAGTAGAACTCTGTCTCCAGGTTTAGTTGGAGGGTTTCTGTCTGCGACCCCTCGGCAGACTGCCACCAGGTATCTGGGTATCGGAATGAGGAATCGCTCATGGCAGAGGCCAGGTGAGCCTGGTGGGGGAGAGCTGCGTTGCACTTGCTGCATTTGGGTGCTGCTGGACAGGAAGTGTCTCTGTGGAAGGAAGGGGTAGAACTAAACATCTGCTGGTAGGAGCAGTAGGGCTCAGTGGAGTTGGCTCCACACACAGACTGGGTGAGTAGTCCTCGGCCCAAGGCGAGGTTCCCCATGGGAGGGTTACAGGCCCGGCCAGCACAGCGGCTCTGGGTCTCTGAGACTGGACCTGAAGAGCTGGAAGGACCTGGGGGGATAGAGAGAGAGAGAGAATATATTTTTGGGGGATAACTGTATTTGTATTTAACACAAAATTCACTGTTCCAATTTAAATGAATCTTCACAGATTACGATACCAGCTTAATTAGCCAAAACAATACCCAATATTACATTGCCATTTTAAAATGATCTATTGGACAGACATTAAAGCTTTTTTTAGATGGGAGAGATGCAAGATAGCCAACAAACATTTCAAAGTAACATACTCTACGCTATAATCAAAATCATCCTCAATGCCTGCATCTGCACTTGGACAGACTCGCGCTAAAGTTTGCGAGTACCATCTCAATCCAAGACCGCACAAGGATGAGAAAAAAATAAACTTTACTATTCCTTTACTTACCAGCCAATAGAAACGGAGAAGCACAAAGAGCAATCACGACAAGTAAAGACCATCGTCTCATCTTGAACATCCTTGAAGACTGTTCTAGAACATATTGAGACAGTCAGGTAGCCTAGCAGCTTCTTGTGTGAACAGTTGAGAGAGAACAGCGATGAAGGGCTGTTTTTATAGTGGCAACAAGTGAAGGCACGTTTCGTCAAGACGATTGACTTTAGCCAAGTGAGCTGTCTCCGAAGCGGCACGACGCTTCCAATATTAACAAACCGAAACCGTAATTAGTCCTATTGAAGAATAAAACACTCACTATCGATTGGATGTCGATCATAAACGATGTCTGCTACCTATCGAATATCATTCAGTTATAAATAAGTCATCACTGTGCATTAATCTAGGCTAACAGGTACGCGTCACCGTCTTCAACTTGTTAAAGTGTCCAATATCGTTTGTAAAAAGTTGAGCATTCCTGAGTACTCAAATACATCATCGATGTTTGAAAAATAAAATATACATGTGGAAAGGTTGAAAGCCTAGGCATTTAATAGTCTTTCCCAACAACTGTATGGTTCTTTTCCAAATGCTACCCTTATCCCCTCCCTCAGCCCTCTAAATAGGGTTAAATCTCAAATGGCACCCTATTCTCTCTTGTCAAAAGTATAGCGCACTATAGGGAATAGGGTGCCATTTGGGAATCTACCCTACTTAGACCCCTTGACTTGTTCCACATTTTGTTACGTTACAACCTTATTCTAAAATTGATTAAATTATTATTTTCCTTCATCGATCCACACACAATACCCCATAATGACAAAGCATTTTTTTTTACTAATTAATTAAAAGCAAATTCTGAAATATGACATATACATTAGTATTCAGACCCTTTAATCAATACTTTGTTGAAGCACCTTTGGTAGCAATTACAGTCTTGAGTATTTTTGGGTATGACGCTACAAGCGTGGCACACCTGTATTTGGGGAGTTTCTCCTAATATTCTCAGCAGATCCTCTCAAGCTCTGTCAGGTTGAATGTGGAGAGTCGCTGCACAGCTATTTTCAGTTCTCTCCAGAGATGTTGGATCGGGTTCAAGTCCGGGCTCTGGCTGAGCCACTCAAGGACATTCAGAGACTTGTCCCGAAGCCACTCCTGCGATGTCTTGGCTGTGAGCTTAGGGTTGTTGTCCTGTTGGAAGGTGAACTTTAGCCCCAGTCTGAGGTCCTGAGCACTCTCCAGCAGGTTTTCATCAAGGATTTCTCTGTCCTTTGCTCCATTCATCTTTCTCTTGATCCTGACTGGACTCCCAGTCCCTGCCGCTGAAAAACATCCCCACAGCATGATGCTGCCACCGCCATGCTTCACCTTAGGGATGGTGCCAGGTTTCTTCCAGACGTGACGCTTGGCATTCAGGTCAAAGAGTTCAATCTTGGTTTCATCAGACCAGAGAATGTTTATCATGGTCTTTGAGTCTTTAGGTGCCTTTTGGCACTCCAAGCGGGCTGTCATGTGCCTTTTACTGAGTAGTGGCTTCCGTCTGTCCACTCTACCATAAAGGCCTGATTGGTGGAGTGCTGCAGAGAGGGTTGTACTTCTGATAGTTTATCCCATCTCCACAGAGGACCTCTAGAGCTCTGTCAGAGTGACCAGCGGTCACCTCCCTGACCAAGGCCCTTTTCCCCCGATTGCTCAGTTTGGCCGGGAGGCCAGCTCTAGGAAGAGTCTTGGTGGTTCCAAACTTCTTCAATTTAAGAATGATGGAGGCCACTGTGTTCTTGGGGAACATCAATGCTGCAGACATTTTTTGGTACCCTTCCCCCCCCAGATCTGTGCCTCGACACAATCCTGTCTCGGATCTCTATGGACAATTCCTTTGACCTCATGGCTTGGTTTTTGCTCTGACATGCACTGTCAACTGTGGGACCTTATAAAGACAGGTGTGTGCCTTTACAAAGCATGTACAAGCAATTGAATTTACCACAGGTGGACTCCAATCAAGCTGTTGAAACATTTCAAGGACGATCAATGGAAACAAGATGCTCAATTTCGTGTCTCATAGCAAAGGGTCTGAATACTTATGTAAATAAGGTATTTCAGTTTTGTATTTTGTATAAATTTGCTGAAATTTGGAAAAACCTGTTTTCGCTTTGTCATTATGGTGTATTGTGTGTAGATTGCTGAGGAAAACGTTTTAATTGATCCATTTTAGAATATGTCTGTAATGATTTTTACCAAATAAATGCTCTTAGTTTGGGCTCCCGAGTGGCGCAGTGGTCTAAGGCACTGCATCACAGTGCTAGAGGTGTCACTACAGACATGGGTTTAAACCCAGGCTGTATCACAACCGGCCGTGATCGGGAGTCCCATAGGGCAGCGCACAATTGGCCCAGTGTCGTCTGGGTTAGGGAAGGGTTTAGCCGGGGGAGCTTGACTTGGCTCATCGTGCTCTAGCGACTTCTTGTGGCCGGCCGGGTGCCTGCAGGCTGACCTCAGTCGTCAGTTGGACAGTGTTTCCTCTGACACATTGGTGCATTCTGGCTTCAGGGTTAAGCGGGCGGGTTTTTAGTGCGGTTTGACGGGTCATTTTTCGGAGGACACAATACTCGACCTTCGCGTCCCGAGGCTGTAGGGAAGTTGCAGCGATGAGACAATATCGAAATTGGGGAGAAAAAGGGGGTAAAATACAACATATATATACATATATAATAATACAAAAAGAATAAGGCTGTAATGTAACAAAATGTGGAAAAATTCAAGGTGTCTGAATACTTTGAAGGCATTGTATATCTGGGTCTTTCCCTCTCTCCATCCCTCCCTCAGCCTTTAAAACATCACTGAGTAGATTGTATCAGTGACATTGTGAAGATGTTTAAATGAAAGTAATAAATTGTTGATAAAATGTTTTAAGGTATTATTCAATGTGAATATTAATACTGTATTATTTTCCCTTGACAAATTACTCCTACAAGTGGCCCCGGAGAAGAAGGCAGACGTTTTACGTGCCCCCAACTGACTGTGTTTTTTGTTTGTTTATTTGCTTTGTTTGTAACTTATTTTTTTACTTATTTTGTACATAATGTTGCCGCTACCGTCTCTTATGACCGAAAATAACTTCTGGACATCAGGACTGTGACTACTCACCATGGACTGGCAGAATCCTTTTTTTCCTTTAACGAGTCTGACGAGCCCGACGCGAACGATATACGGCTTTCTCGGGAACAGGCCCAGATCTCCGTGATTTGCGTGAAGAGGAGACGGCAAAGAGAGGGCAGGCTGCCTTCTGAGAATTCATAGGCGATCGAATAAACCCCCACTTCCTTCAATTTTGCTAGTTATTGTACAATCTTTGGACAATAAAATAGATGACTACCAATGGGATATTCAAAACAGTAATATCTTATTCTTCACGGAGTCGTAGATGAACGACGACACTATCAACATACAGCTGGCTTGTTATACTCTGTACCGGCAGGATAGAACAGCGGCGTCTGGTAAGACAAGGGGCGGCCGACTATGTATTTTTGTAAATAACAGCTGGTGCACGATATCTAAGGAAGTCTCAAGTCATTGCTCGCCTGAGGTAGAGTATCTCATGATAAGCTGTAGACCCCACAATCTACCTAGAGAGTTTTCATCTGTATTTTTCGTAGCTGTTTACATACCACCACAGTCAGAGGCTGGCACTAAGACAGCATTGAATGAGCTGTATTCCGCCATAAGCAAACAAGAAAATGCTCACCCAGAGGCGACGCTCCTAGTAGCCGGGGACTTAAATGCAGGGAAACTTAAATCCGTTTTACCGAATTTCTATCAGCATGTTAAATGTGAAACCAGAGGGGGAAAAACTCTGGACCACCTTTACTCCACACACAGAGACGCACACAAAGCTCTCCCTCGCCCTCCATTTGGCAAATCTGACCATAATTATATCCTCCTGGTTCCTGCTTACGAGCAAAAACTAAAGCAGGAAGTACCAGTGACTAGATCAATAAAAAGTGGTCAGATGAAGCAGATGCTACAGGACTGTTTTCGAGCACAGACTGGAATATGTTCCGGGATTCCTCCAATGACATTCACATCACATCCACATCAAGCTAAAGACTAGAGTTGCCGCTTTCAAGGAGCAGGAAACTAATCGGGACACCTATAAGAAATCCCGCTATGCCCTCAGACGAACAATCAAACAAGCAAACAGTCAATACAGGATTAAGATTGAATCGTACTACACCGACTCTGACGCTTGTCGTATGTGGCAGGGCTTGCAAACCATTACGGACTACAAACGGAAGCACAGCTGAGAGCTGCCCAGTGACACGAGCCTACCAGATGAGCTAAACTACTTCTATGCTCGCTTTTAAACAGGTCAACATTCACAAGGCCGCAGGGCCAGACAGATTACCAGGACGTGTACTGCAAGCATGTGCTTACCAACTATCAAGTGTATTCACTAATATTTTCAACCTCTGCCTGTCCAATACTGTAATACTAACATGTTTTAAGCAGACCATCATAGTGCCTGTGCCCAAGAACACTAAGGTAACCTGCCTAAATGACTATAGACCCGTAGTAGCACTCACGTCTGTTGCCATGAAGTGCTTTGAAAGGCTGATCATGGCTCACATCAACACCATTATCCGAGAAACCCTAGACCCACACCAATTTGTATACTGCCCCAACAGATCCACAGACGATGCAATCTCTATTGCACTCCACATTCTCCACTATGTGAGAATGCTATTCATTGACTACAGCTCAGCGTTCAACACCATAGTGCCCACAAAGCTCATCACTAAGCTAAGGACCCTGGGACTAAACACCTCCCTCCGCAACTGGATACTGGACTTCCTGACGGGCCGCCCCCAGGTGGTGAGGGTAGGTAACAACACATTCGCCATGCTGATCCTCAACACACGGGCCCCTCAGGGGTGCGTGCTCAGTCCCCTCCTGTACTCCCTGTTCACTCATGAGTGCACGACCAGGCATGACTTCAACACCATCATTAAGTTTGCCGATGACACAACAGTGGTAGGCCTGATCACCGACAATGATGAGAAAGCCTAAATGGGGGAGGTCAGAGACCTGGTCGTGTGGTGCAAAGATAACAGCCTCTCCTTTAACATGATCAAGACAAAGGAGATGATTGTGGACTACAGGAAAAATAGGACGGAGCACGCTCCCATTCTCATCGACGGGGCTGCAGAGGAGCAGGTTGAGAGCTTCAAGTTCCTTGGTGTCCACATCACCAACCAACTAACATGGTCCAAGCACACCAAGACAGTCGTGAAGAGGGGACGACCAAACCTATTCCCCCTCAGGAGACTGAAAAGATTTGGCATGGGTCCTCAGATCCTCAAAAGGTTCTACAGCTGCATCATCGAGAGCACCCTGACTGATTGCATCACTGCCTGGTATGGCAACTGCTCAGGGGTAGTGCATATGGCCCAGTACATCACTGGGGCCAAGCTTCCTGCCATCCAGGACCTCTGTACCAAGCGGTGTCAGAGGAAGGCCCTAGAAATGGTTAAAGACTCCAGCCACCCTAGTCATAGACTGTTATCTCTGCTACCGCACGGTACGCGGTACCGGAGCGCCAAGTCAAGGTCCAAGAGGCTCTAAACAGCTTCTACCCCCATAAGACTCCTGAACAGCTAATCAAATGGCTACCCAAACTATTTGCGTTGCCCCTCCCCTCTTTTACACTGCTGCTACTCTCTGTTGCTATTATCTATGCATAGTCACTTTAATAACTCTTCCTTCATGTACATATTACCTCAACTAACCGGTACCCCCGCACATTGATTCTGTACCAGTACCCCCTGTATATAGTCTTGCTATTGTTATTTTACTGCTGCTCTTTAATTACTTGTTCCTTTTATTTCTTATTCTTATCTGTTTTTTTAAACTGCATTGTTTGTTAGGAGGAGGTAAGTAAGTATTTCAATGTAAGGTTTACACCCGTTGTATTCAGCGCATGTGACTGATAGAATTTGATTTGAAGTCTTTGTTTTAAAAAACAAGTTTTCAGTTTGTGAACCTCCAAAAACCACACAGTGGCTGTGGTCCAAACAGTTAAAAGACACACCCTCGTCCACTTACCCTCTCGCCTTATGTCCTTGGGGGAATCCCCATCGCCATCTTGGAGGGTGGTCCAAATGATTAGCCAACCAAGGGAAGTTTGCAATGTAAGCTCCTCAGCCCTCGTTTTTAGTCGGCTTTGCGAGTGTCATGGTTGTCGTAAGTACCCCCCCCCAAAAGGTGCAGACTCCGCCCGCAAAACCTGAAACCAAATGGGGGGGTTAGGGGGGGTGACTAGTGTCGGTTCCAGTGCGGGTCATAGCCCCCCCAGACCCCGGATCCGACCATGGCGCCGGGCTGAACGCCGTGCCTGGACCGGGCACCGGCGCAGGGGAGGGCCCCGACCCTGGAGCTGGGTTGGACGCCGTGCCTGGACTGGGCATCGGCGCAGAAGAAGGCTCCGGCCATGGAGCTAGACTGGACACCATGCCTGGACTGGGCACCGGCGCAGAGGAAGGCTCCTGCCCTGGAGCAGGACTGGACGCCTTGCCTGGAAGCTCCGGACCGTTGACCGTCGCTGGAGGTTCCGGACCGTTGACCGTCGCTGGAGGTTCCGGACCGTTGACCGTCACGGGAGTTTCCGGACTGTGGACCGTCGTGGGAGGTTCCGGACTGTGGACCGTCATGGGAGGTTCCGGACTGTGGATCGCCGGAAGCTCTGGACTGGGAACCGTCGCCGGAAGCTCTGGACTGTAAAATGCGTACTGGAGGTCTAGTGCGTGGAGCCGGCACAGGTGGACCCGGACTGATGACACGCACCTTCAGGGAGATTGCGGGAAGCTGGCACAGGATGTACCGGACTGGGGAGCTGGTGCGTGGAGCCGGTACAGGTTGTACCAAACTGGTAACCTGCTCTTCAGGGCCAATGCGGTGGCGAACACACCAAACCAACATCTCTCCTCTCTCTCTCTCCCAACTTCTCCATTGCCTCCCTGACGGTCTCTGGCTCTTCAGGGCTAGTGCAGTGAGTAGGCACAGTACGTACCGGGCTGGGGACACGCACTTCAGGGAGAGTGCGAGGAGGAGACACAGGACGTACCGGACTGGGGAGGCACACTGGAGGCCAGATGCGTGGAGCCGGCCCAGGTTTCACCGGACTGATGACACGCTCCTCCAAACGCCTGCATTGCCGCATACTCCTAGCCAACTCCATTCTCCGGTATCCCTCCTCACATTGTTCCATCGACTCCCAGGCGGGCTCTGTCACTCTCCTTGGGTTGACCGACCACTTCTCTATCGCCTCCCTGACAGTCTCTGGCTCTTCCCTCTGCTCGGACGCCAGCTCCATGTACCCCCCCCCCCCCAAAAAAAATCTTGGGATTTCTGTGGCTGCGGTCCCCGGCGTCGTCGCCTTTCTTCTTGCGTCCTCTGCGACTCCTGCCAAGGAAGGGTCTTGTGTCCTCCCATGATCTCCTCCCAGGTCCAACTTACTTTACCCATCATTGCACGCTGCTTGGTCCTTGTTCGGTGGGATATTCTGTCACGGTTGTCGTAAGAACAGGACCAAGGCGCAGCGGATGTTGAGTTCCACATATTTATTTCCAAGTGAAACTTCAGCAAAACAAAAATATACCAATAAACAAACAACTAAACATGACTACGTGGTGCACATGCACAAACACAAAACAATATCCCACAAACACAGGTGGGAAAAATATCTACTTAAATATGATCCCCAATTAGAGACAACGATTACCAGCTGCCTCTAATTGGGAACCATAGAAAACACCAACAAAGAAAATATAAACTAGAGCATAACATAGAAATTTTAAACTAGAATATCCCCTAGTCACGCCCTGACCTACTACACCATAGAGAAACAAGGGCTCTCTATGGTCAGGGCGTGACAGCGAGTGTCACATTCCTGACCGGTTTTCTGTTATTTTGTATGTGTTTGACGGTCAGGGCGTGAGTTTGGGTGGGTAGTCTATGTTATGTGCTTCTATGTTTGTATAAGGGTGACCTGATATGGCTCTCAATTAGAGGCAGGTGGTTTTCATTTCCTCTGATTGAGAGTCATATTAAGGTAGGTGTTTTCACACTGTTTGTTTGTGGGTGGTTGTCTCCTGTGTCAGTGTCTGTATGTTACGCCACACGGGACTGTTTCGGTATCGTTCGTTCGTTCGGTTTGTATGTAGTCTGTTTCCTGTTCATGCGTTCTTCGTGTTATATGTAAGTTCGTGACCAGGTCTGTCTACGTTGTTTGTTGTTTTGTAGTTAATCAAGTATAGTTCGTTTTGTGTCTTGTTTAATAAATCATTATGTCACATAACCACGCTGCATTTTGGTCGAATCACTACTCCTCCTCTTCGTATGAAGAGGAGGAAAGCCGTTACAGCGAGTGTACAATTATGTTCACTCCGGGTCTGAAACTCCCCATAATTCAATTTGCGACGATTGTACATCCGCTAAAAAAAGTCAGCGAAAACTTTAAAACGACATCAATGGAGAAGTCAACATACAAGTGTAAGCAAAAACGAATGCAAATAAGTTAGACATTTTGCTACTACGTAAAAAGTCAATATGTTTTTGTTTGGTTATCTGTTGGAAATTGTAGAAATAAAACATTTCCTTTCTTCAGAAGTTCCAGCTAGGCATGCTAACGTTAGTTAGCTAATTAATTTGCTAGCTATCATACAGTAGGCATGCTAACGTTAGTTAGCTAATTAATTTGCTAGCTATTATACAGTAGGCATGCTAACGTTAGTTAGCTAATTAATTTGCTAGCTATCATACAGTAGGCATGCTAACGTTAGTTAGCTAATTAATTTGCTAGCTATCATACAGTAGGCATGCTAACGTTAGTTAGCTAATTAATTTGCTAGCTATCATACAGTAGGCGTATATTAATAATTATATATTTAATATAAGTAGACATGCAAACATAATTGAACGTAGCGCATATAAAGAACCCACAAGCCACCGGTGGCTGAAAATACAATCATCGCGGGATGAATGAGTGACGAATTTCCAGCCAAGGGTGGTTCATTTAAAAATCGTTCCTGCCTCCCTCGCCCTTCGCCCTGCAAGTGTATACTCGTCAGACGTCATGATACGTCATCAGAAGTGTCCACTTAATTTGAGGGCTGACGGGATAGGGTGTGTCTTTTAAGTGTTTGGACCGCAGCCTGTGAGTCGGGTGGGCATTTTACTAACAGGCCAGCGTGTCTTTCTAGTGCATTCCTGTCACCGCTTATTACCAACTGTCACTCATTTAAAACACACACACACACACACACACACACACACACACACACACACACACACACCACCTGCCAGTTGTCAGGTATACAACCCTGGACCTGGAGTCATCTGACCCTTGACCCCAATAATCAGCCATTTGTGAGCCAGTTCTTTACCTCGTAATGACATCACCAGAGAGAGGGGAAGAAATAGAGATTTGCAAGAGTTGATAGATACACTGTGTGTGTTTGCATAAATGAAATAATGTAGGCTGAGAGAGGAGGGCTCAGGAGACACTATGGCCCCATCCGATCTCAAGGCCCTGTACTCTTGTGTGTCCATGTATGCTGATCATTCAACCATATACGCATCAGCATCCACAGCTAATGAAGTCACTGAAACCCTTAACAAAGAGTTGCAGTCTCTTTTGGAATGGGTGGCCTGTAATAAACTGGTCCAGAACATCTCTAAAACAATTTAACTAGACAAGTCAGTTAAGAACAAATTCTTATTTACAATGTTGGCCTACACCGGCCAAACACAGACGACGCTGAGCCAATTGTGATCCGCCCAATGGGACTCCCAATCACAGCCGGTTGTGAACCAGCCTGGATTTGAACCATGGTGTTTGTAGTGACACCTCTCACACTGAGATGCAGTGCCTTAGACCGCTGCGCCACTCGGGAGCCAAAATTAAGAGCATTGTATTTGTATCAGCTCAATCTGGTAATGAATGAACAGTGTGGCTGTTGAACAAGTTGAGGAGACTAAATGACTTGGTGTTATCTTAGATTGTAAACTGTCATGGTCAAAACATATAAATTAAATGGTTGTAACGTTGGGGAGAAGTCTGTCCGTATTAAAGAGATGCTCTGCTTTTTTGACACCACACTCAACAAAGCAAGCCCTGTAGGCTCTAGTGTTATCTTATATAGAGCAAGTGAACAGCAAACCTGGTTTAAACTAATAAAGCAAAGCCTCGCGGCACAACGCCTCTCCCCCATGTGACCTACTTGTTGTGTGTATGTACTGACATGCATGTGTAACTGATAGATCCACGCAAACACACTACATGTTAATGTTTTTAAATGTATGTTAATTGTACATTATTTTGTCTGGAATTAATATTTTGTTATGTGTCGGACCCCAGTAAGACTAGCTGGCGCCATTGGTGTTGGCTAATGGGGATCCCCAGTAAGACTAGCTGTCGCCATTGGTGTTGGCTAATGGGGATCCCCAGTACGACTAGTTGTCACCATTGGTGTTGACTAATGGGTCTCCCCAGTAAGACTAGTTGTCGCCATTGGTGTTGGCTAACGGGGATCACCAGTACGACTAGTTGTCGCCATTGGTGTTGGCTAACGGGGATCCCCAGTAAGACTAGTTGTCACCATTGGTGTTGGCTAATGGGGATCCCCAGTAAGACTAGTTGTCACCATTGGTGTTGGCTAATGGGGATCCCCAGTAAGATTAGTTGTCACCATTGGTGTTGGCTAATGGGGATCCTAATAAATCAAAACAAATTAAATCAAAATTATGATGAGAGTGCCTGATGGGTGCCTGGTGGGCTAAAATGAATAGGTGAGGGTTAGAGAGAGAAAGAGGAAGAAAGAGAAAGAGAGAGAGAAAGAAGACAGAGAGAGAAAGAAAGAGAGAAAGAGAGAGAAAGAAAGAAAGAAAGGAAAGCGAGAGAGTTAGAGAGAGAATGACAGAGTTAGAGGGAAAGAAAGAAAGAAAGAAAGAAAGAAAGAGAAAGAAAGAAAGAAAGAAAGAAAGGAAAGAGAGAGAGTTAGAGAGAGAATGACAGAGTTAGAGGGAAAGAAAGAAAGAGAGAAAGAAAGAAAGAAAGAAAGAAAGGAGCAGTGGTTACTGGGTGACAAGATGAACAGGTGAGGTTGTCTGAAAGGCCATGCTGTAAACGCAGCACATTAGGAGTAGTCACTTCTCACAGTGAACACAACCTGTCACTAACTTACTGAATCATTATCTCTCTCTGTTTCTCTGTTCTCTCACTCTTGCCTGACTGTTTGGCATGTGTAGTTAGTACATACACTACCGTTCAAAAGTTTGGGGTCACTTAGAAATGTCCTTGTTTTTGTCCATTAAAATAGCATCAAGTTGATCAGAAATACAGTGTAGACATTGTTAATGTTGTAAATGACTCAACGTCAACAGTGAAGAGGCGACTCCGGGACGCTCCGGGACCTCGGCAAGACGGAGCTGCTCTTCCTCCCGGGGAAGGACTGCCCGTTCCATGATCTCGCCATCACGGTTGACAACTCCATTGTGTCCTCCTCCCAGAGCGCTAAGAACCTTGGCGTGATCCTGGACAACACCCTGTCGTTCTCAACTAACATCAAGGCGGTGGCCCGTTCCTGTAGGTTCATGCTCTACAACATCCGCAGAGTACGACCTTGCCTCACACAGGAAGCGGCGCAGGTCCTAATCCAGGCACTTGTCATCTCCCGTCTGGATTACTGCAACTCGCTGTTGGCTGGGCTCCCTGCCTGTGCCATTAAACCCCTACAACTCATCCAGAACGCCGCAGCCCGTCTGGTGTTCAACCTTCCCAAGTTCTCTCACGTCACCCCGCTCCTCCGCTCTCTCCACTGGCTTCCAGTTGAAGCTCGCATCCGCTACAAGACCATGGTGCTTGCCTACGGAGCTGTGAGGGGAACGGCACCTCAGTACCTCCAGGCTCTGATCAGGCCCTACACCCAAACAAGGGCACTGCGTTCATCCACTTCTGGCCTGCTCGCCTCCCTACCACTGAGGAAGTACAGTTCCCGCTCAGCCCAGTCAAAACTGTTCGCTGCTCTGGCCCCCCAATGGTGGAACAAACTCCCTCACGACGCCAGGACAGCGGAGTCAATCACCACCTTCCGGAGACACCTGAAACCCCACCTCTTTAAGGAATACCTAGGATAGGATAAAGTAATCCTTCTGACCCCCCCCCCCCCCCCCCTTAAAAGATTTAGATGCACTGTTGTAAAGTGGCTGTTCCACTGGATGTCATAAGGTGAATGCACCAATTTGTAAGTCGCTCTGGATAAGAGCGTCTGCTAAATGACTTAAATGTAATGTAATGTTGCTGATAATGGGCCTCTGTACGCCAATGTAGATATTCCATTTAACATCAGTCGTTTCCAGCTACAATAGTCATTTACAACATTAACAATGTCTACACTTTGTTTTTGATCAATTTGATGATATTTTTTCCTTCAAAAACAATGACATTTCTAAGTGACCCCAAACTTTGAACGGTAGTGTGTGTGTTGTAGGGAGTAGTGTGTGTGTATCAGTGAATGATTCACTCTGTGAGCACGACCTTTCACTGTCACACTGAATCATTCTCTGCTTCTCTGTTTCCTCCGCTTGTGTGTAGGCTATGTAACACCGCGTCAGTCTCGTCTCCATGCTCGTCTCCATCCACGATTTGTTTTGTTACGAAAGTCAGCGATATTGTCTATCCGATGTTGGTGTGTGTGTGTTGGCAGGAGCATTCGCTGTCTCTCCCCTAGGCATCCCATCCCAAGCAGATCAGGATCAGAACATTCTTAGAATGTTGTGACTCTTGTGACTGACAGGCTTCTGTTTGATGTCTCGGGGGAACAGGGTTTATGTCTGTGTTACTTTCAGAGTCCTCTAATGATTAGACAGGTCAGGGCAGTGGGGATGCACCTTTAATGATTAGACAGGTCAGGGGTGATGCACCTTTAATGATTAGACAGGTCAGGGGTAGAGCACCTTTAATGATTAGACAGGTCATGAGTAATGCACCTTTAATGATTAGACAGGTCAGGGGTGATGCACCTTTAATGATTAGACATGTCAGGGGTAGAGCACCTTTAATGATTAGACAGGTCATGAGTAATGCACCTTTAATGATTAGACAGGTTAGGGGTAATGCACCTTTAATGATTAGACAGGTCAGGGGTGATGCACCTTTAATGATTAGACAGGTTAGGGGTAATGCACCTTTAATGATTAGACAGGTCAGGGGTGATGCACCTTTAATGATTAGACAGGTCAGGGGTGATGCACCTTTAATGATTAGACAGGTTCAGGGGTAATGCACCTTTAATGATTAGACAGGTCAGGGGTAATGCCCCTTTAATGATTAGACAGGTTAGGGGTAATGCACCTTTAATGATTAGACAGGTCAGGGGTGATGCACCTTTAATAATTAGACAGGTCAGGGGTAATGCACCTTTAATGATTAGACAGGTCAGGGGTAATGCACCTTTAATGATTAGACAGGTTAGGGGTAATGCACCTTTAATGATTAGACAGGTTAGGGGTAATGCACCTTTAATGATTAGACAGGTCAGGGGTAATGCACCTTTAATGATTAGACTGGTTAGGGGTGATGCACCTTTAATGATTAGACAGGTCAGGGGTGATGCACCTTTAATGATTAGACAGGTCAGGGCAGTGGGGATGCACCTTTAATGATTAGACAGGTCAGGGGTAATGCACCTTTAATGATTAGACAGGTCAGGGGTAATGCAACTTTAATGATTAGACAGATTAGGGGTAATGCACCTTTAATGATTAGACAGGTTAGGGGTAATGCACCTTTAATGATTAGACAGGTTAGGGGTAATGCACCTTTAATGATTAGACAGGTCAGGGGTAATGCACCTTTAATGATTAGACTGGTTAGGGGTGATGCACCTTTAATGATTAGACAGGTCAGGGGTAATGCACCTTTAATGATTAGACAGGTCAGGGGTAATGCAACTTTAATGATTAGACAGATTAGGGGTAATGCACCTTTAATGATTAGACAGGTTAGGGGTAATGCACCTTTAATGATTAGACAGGTCAGGGGTAATGCACCTTTAATGATTAGACTGGTTAGGGGTGATGCACCTTTAACCTTTGACTCTATACATCAGTAACATGTTTTCAATCCACAAATCCCAAGAGCAAATTCCCAAAGCATGTAAAACCAGCAGACAGACAGACAGACAGGCAGGCAAACGGGACAGACAGACAGACAAGACAGACATACATGACAGACAGACAGATGGGACAGACAGACAGACAGACGGGACAGATAGACAGACGGGACAGACAGACGGGACAGAGAGACAGTTCCTCCACCACCACTGGTTTGCTTTATTTCCAGACTGTAAAAGGATATCGCTCCCCCTTTCCCTCCCTCCCTCCCTCCCTCCCTCCCTCCCTCCCTCCCTCCCTCCCCTTTCCCTCCCTTCCCTTCCCAAAGCATGTAAAACTGGCAGACAGACGGGACAGACAGACAGACAGACAGACAGACAGACAGACAGACAGACAGACAGACAGACAGACGGGACAGACAGATGGGACAGACAGATGGGACAGACAGACAGTTCCTCCACCACCACTGGTTTGCTTTATTTCCAGACTGTAAAAGGATATCGCTCCCCCTTTCCCTCCCTCCCTCCCTTCCCTCCCTCCCACGGCAGTACATGTCACCTAGTACCTCATGCTTACTGAACGGGAGAGACCCTTGGAGGGCATCTGTCTACCTCCTTGTAGAAACCAGACTTACAGCCAGACATGCTAGGAGGCTAGGCTGGGATGTATATCCCTCTGTAATGCTATAAATATAAGACGAATCCTACAGGGAACTTGAAATGACCCCCATATGCAGTGGTGGAAAAAGTACCCAATTGT
Source organism: Salvelinus fontinalis (assembly GCF_029448725.1). Lineage (NCBI taxonomy): Eukaryota > Metazoa > Chordata > Actinopteri > Salmoniformes > Salmonidae > Salvelinus > Salvelinus fontinalis. Next base: position 8,232,277 of record NC_074673.1, read on the forward strand.
CATACTTGAGTAAAAGTAAATACTTTTAGACTTTTACTCAAGTAATATTTTACTGGGTGACTTTCACTTTTACTTGAAAGTACCCCAAAAAACTACTTAACTAATTCTTTAAAGTATTTTTTACTTAAGTACTTTACACCACTGCCCATATGCCCCTGCTGTATCCTTCTATCTGTCATCCCTCACCTCTCTTTTCCCATTTTCCTGTCTTTCCTCTTACCCCTCTGGCCTGTATCGCTCCTAGTCACCTTCTCTTCTGAATAATATTTCAAACAGGCATTCCATGGAACAGTACCGACAGTTCTGGATGTTTACACTCATTTTTTTTTTCTCTTCACCTTGTGACTTCCTCTCTTGATGCCCAGGAAAGATTGGCCGTTCACATGACTGAGCGCTGGCCTAAATTAGCAACAAGCGAGCGAGGTAGAGACAAGGGAATAGTAGTAAAGAGTTTCACCTTCAAGAAAGCCAGACCCGCGGCACAGCTCTGTCCCATATTTTGGATTATTAAAGATAGTATAGTATATTATACAGGATTATTAAAGAGAGGACAGTATATTATACAGGATTATTAAAGATAGTATAGTATATCATGTAGGATTATTAAAGAGAGGATATGGGGTACAGAGAGAATGGTATATTATACAGGATTATTAAAGAGAGGATATGGGGACAGAGAGAATGGTATATTATACAGGATTATAAAGATAGTATAGCATATTATACAGGATTATTAACGAGAGGATAGTATATTATACAGGATTATTAAGAGAGGATACGGGGACAGAGAGAATGGTATATTATACAGGATTATAAAGATAGTATAGTATATTATACAGGATTATTAAAGAGAGGATAGTATATTATACAGGATTATTAAAGATAGTATAGTATATTATACAGGATTATTGAGAGAGGATATGGGGGACAGAGAGAATGGTATATTATACAGGATTATTAAAGAGAGGATATGGGGGACAGAGAGAATGGTATATTATACAGGATTATTAAAGAGAGGATATGGGGACAGAGAGAATGGTATATTATACAGGATTATAAAGATAGTATAGTATATTATACAGGATTATTAACGAGAGGATAGTATATTATACAGGATTATTAAGAGAGGATACGGGGACAGAGAGAATGGTATATTATACAGGATTATAAAGATAGTATAGTATATTATACAGGATTATTAAAGAGAGGATAGTATATTATACAGGATTATTAAAGATAGTATAGTATATTATACAGGATTATTGAGAGAGGATATGGGGGACAGAGAGAATGGTATATTATACAGGATTATTAAAGAGAGGATATGGGGGACAGAGAGAATGGTATATTATACGGGATTATAAAGAGAGGATATGGGGGACAGAGAGAATGGTATATTATACGGGATTATTAAGAGAGGATATGGGGGACAGAGAGAATGGTATATTATACAGGATTATTAAGAGAGGATATGGGGACAGAGAGAATGGTATATTATACAGGATTATTAAGAGAGGATATGGGGGACAGAGAGAATGGTATATTATACAGGATTATTAAGAGAGGATATGAGGGACAGAGAGAATGGTATATTATACAGGATTATTAAGAGAGGATATGGGGGACAGAGAAAATGGTATATTATACAGGATTATTAAGAGAGGATATGGGGGACAGAGAGAATGGTATATTATACAGGATTATTAAGAGAGGATATGGGGGACAGAGAAAATGGTATATTATACAGGATTATTAAGAGAGGATATGGGGGACAGAGAGAATGGTATATTATACAGGATTATTAAGAGAGGATATGGGGGACAGAGAGAATGGTATATTATACAGGATTATTAAAGAGAGGATATGGGGGACAGAGAGAATGGTATATTATACAGGATTATTAAGAGAGGATATGGGGGACAGAGAGAATGGTCTGCTTCTTTTCATAGACACTTTATTGTATAAATGATCTTCATAGTTTCCTCCCTTTTGTATCAGATAGACTTAATATGAGACACTTCATCAAAAGCTACAGAACACAACTTTTGGTCCCCAAAGAAGTATATTGTATTTTTGGAGTTGGAATGAGAAGGTTGAATCAGGTTTCCAGTGTAGCATGACGTATGTGAGTGTTTTATTTTGCCTCTGCCCAGAGGCCTTGGCTTTTTATGGGCACAGTTTGTCAGACACTCACCTCTAGACTGTAGGAGCAGCAGACAGGCAGAACATCTCTGTCTTTCTCTTACCAAACTCACTTTTTCTTTCAGCCACTTTCTTCGATCCTCAGTGTCTGTAACGTTTCTTAATGAGGACAGAAATCATTACTAACGTCGTAGAAGGAGCACTGTGGCAGTCTGTGGGTTAAAGGGGAGTATTGATTGTTAATGAGGGAACTTGAAAACGGAGTGAATAAATGAACGTACAGTATCACTGAATTAAGAAACGATTACAAGGTGAAAGGGTCACGTGAGAGAGCGAGAGAGAGAAAAGTCTGCAGGCAGGTAGAAAAAAGTCAAGTGGACTTTTCAGTACGGCGGATATTTACCCAGAACTGTACTTCAGGGTGTGTCTCTCTTCCGACGGGCCAAGGCCACACAGCATGCGGATGTGACGGAGCTAGTAACCTTGTAGAGCAAAAAACAAGGTATGTAACTGAAAAAACATAATGATAATATTTAGGTATAGAGATGGTAAGTGATAAAAAAATATATATACACTACTGTTCAAAAGTTTGGGGTCACTTAGAAACGTTCTTGTTTTTGAAAGAAAAGCACATTTATTGTCCATTAAAATAACATCAAATTGATCAAAAACACAGTGTAGACATTGTTAATGTTGTAAATGACTATTGTAGCTGGAAACAGCAGATTTTTTTTATGGAATATCTACATTGGCGTACAGAGGCCCATTATCAGCAACCAACCATGTTCCAATGGCATGTTGTGTTAGCTAATCCAAGTTTATAATTTTAAAAGGCTAATTGATCATTAGAAAACCCTTTTCCAATTATGTTAGCACAGCTGAAAACTGTTGTCCTGATTAAAGAAGCAATGACAGTAACTAACTGTACTGTAGCACGTTGAGGGCATCTGTTTGTTTGATGAATGAGGTCTCAGACCCCATACCATCACCTCCCGTCTCGTCCCCCCGCCCTACCCTCAGGCAGACAGGACAGGGGGTAATCAGAGCTTCTCTTGGACCCTGCACAGGGGACACGAAGGACCAAACAGAAGGATAATCTCGGTTAAGGATGGGGAAGGAGCTGGGAGCGTGTGTTATGATCGGAATGTCTACTGCCCCGACGCAGTGATCCTGTTTTAGACTCCACGTCTGTCTGTCTGTCTGTCTGTCTATCTGTCCCGTCTGTCTGTCTGTCTGTCCCGTCTGTCTGTCCCGTCTGTCTGTCCCGTCTGTCTGTCTGTCTGTCTGTCCCGTCTGTCTGTCCCGTCTGTCTGTCTGTCTGTCTGTCTGTCTGTCTGTCTGTCCCGTCTGTCTGTCTGTCCCGTCTGTCTGTCCCGTCTGTCTGTCTGCATGTGCGTGTGTGTCTGTGTGAGGTAGTGTGTAGAGTAGAGTAACACCTGGATGCTGTGTGTGTGTGTGGGGGGGGGGGGGGACATGTCTCAGACACTAAACATGTTTTATTACATATTTTGATTGCTAATTACATGCTGGCCTTCTGTGAAGAAAGTGGACACTAGGTCACTACCTCATATCTTGTTCATTGGTACAACCCCTATACTTGGAAAGTCAACACCTGCAGCACCCACTGAGTAGTCCAGAATCAAGGCTGTATGAAAACATTTAGGGAGTTCTTTTTAAAGTGTTAAATCTTGCTGAGGTAAGTTAAGTGTTAATTATTGCTGAAAGTAAATCTTGCTCACTGGTCTGTGTGCACCAGGCTGCCTCTGGCAGAGTTCTACTGGGATGCTGCCAGACTGTTCCAGCAGAGCAGAGTGTTGTCTTAACAGATTGGTCTCTCCATCAACAACAGGTGCAGTTCAGGGATGGGTTTCAGTATGTTACTGTATCTTTACTACATAGCTCTTTAATGATACAGCTCATTTCTCAGATTGTACTTTCCCCTGGTAGATGATGAATGTACAATAGGATTACTGACTGTAGTAGAAACGTGTTCTAACAATGAGGATCAATGCTGCTGAGACATATCCTCTGTTTGGGTGGGAATCAGACCTGGGTTCAAATACAATTTTAAATCAATTCAAAATGCGTTATCTGTGATTTATTCATGTTGCCTGCTTTAATTGAACCACTAGAAAAGTCTCAGAAGTACAAACCCTTTCACTCTGTCACTCCAGGCAGGCTAGAGAAAACTCTCAAAGAATTGTAAAGATTTGAAAAGTATTTGAGCCTGGTGGTCTGGTGGGAATTGTCAAGTATTGCAGGACTGCAGCCAAGCTTGTCATAGCTGAGATTGCGTGTACTGTAACTGAATCTGTTGCCTAGGGGAATTTGAACACAGTAAATGTTTTTTTGAGTCTTTATAAGTCAACTAGGATCTATCACGTTACTTATATTCAAGGAGTTTGTGACGGTTCACACGGTTCAGTTTAGTTTATTAATTCGACCATTTAAAAAAACAAGCCACACAAAACTTGCAAAACCCATACAATCATAGAGGATAACACACAATCAAGTCTGGGACTTATTTCCATTGTTGAATCATAGAGGATAACACACAATTAAGTCTGGGACTTATTTCCATTGTTGAATCATAGAGGATAACACAAAATAAAGTCTGGGACTTATTTCCATTGTTGAATCATAGAGGATAACACAAAATAAAGTCTGGGACTTATTTCCATTGTTGAATCATAGAGGATAACACACAATACAGTCTGGAACTTATTTCAATTTTTGAATCATGGAGGATAACACACAATCAAGTCTGGGACTTATTTCCATTGTGGTCCTCTTGAAACAAGATGGCTAGGCAAGATCCAGCACGGTTGAACACAGTACGACAGCGAGATAATAAAACATTTAAAAGAAGAAGAACATCTATCTCATCATTGGAGTTACATCGTAGGGGTCATTGATATGGGCACGGCAGACATCAAACAGTTTTTTACTTTAATTTTGAAGCTGCTCAGAGAGGATGTCGTTTTTATGGTCAGAAGAAACTCATTCCACTCTGAGGCGCCTGTATAGTAGACAGTACCTTTCCCAGCATTACTCCTGAACCTGTATAAGCACACATTAGCAACACGGTTCACACGGTTCATATGGTTCACACGGTTCACACGGTTCATATGGTTCACACGGTTCATACGGTTCATATGGTTCACACGGTTCATACGGTTCACACGGTTCATATGGTTCACACGGTTCATATGGTTCACACGGTTCATACGGTTCAAACGGTTCACACGGTTCATATGGTTCATGAGGTTCACACGGTTCAAACGGTTCATATGGTTCACACGGTTCATATGGTTCACACGGTTCATATGGTTCATACGGTTCATACGGTTCACACGTTCATATGGTTCACACGGTTCACACGGTTCATATGGTTCACACGGTTCAAACGGTTCATATTGTTCATATGGTTCACACGGTTCATATGGTTCACACGGTTCATATGGTTCACACGGTTCATATGGTTCACACGGTTCATATGGTTCATATGGTTCATATGGTTCACACGGTTCATATGGTTTACATCTGATGAACAATAGACATACACAGACAATAATACCATCAACAACAGCTGGAGGAAAACATCATTGCAATGAAATACCACGACCCAAGCCTTTGGCTATGTCTCTTATAATGGACCTTCCTTCATTGTAACTGAAAACGGATTGGTTTCTGTCCAAAGCATAGACACCAGAGATGGTCTATAATTGTAGCAACTGGGTTTTTAGACTCCTTATACAGGAATTCTACCCTATTCCATGTCCTTGCCCTGGCTGTTTATCAACTTGTAAATCCCACCACTCATCACCCTGTCTGTGTAGTGTGTTTGTGGTTTGTTTGACTTGAAGTTGCGGTCCATTTGTTAGATTCCTGGTCCTCAGGCACATCTTTTGATAGGTTAAAACATGTAATCAACAACCCACCCAGTGGAGCATTGAGACTATCCAATAATTGTCCGTACCCATATCTTGGATCCTAACATAGATATGATTTTGTGTCACAGCCAAAGATATATAGCCTAGGTTACATCCAGGGGAGAACGACTGCCCCCGACTGCCCCATCCAGGGGAGAACGACTGCCCCATCCAGGGGAGAATGACTGCCCCCGACTGCCCCATCCAGGGGAGAACGACTGCCTCCGACTGCCTCATCCAGGGGAGAACGACTGCCCCCGACTGCCCCATCCAGGGGAGAACGACTGCCTCCGACTGCCCCATCCAGGAAGAACGACTGCCCCATCCAGGGGAGAATGACTGCCCCCGACTGCCTCATCCAGGGGAGAACGACTGCCCCTGACTGCCCCATCCAGGGGAGAACGACTGCCCCATCCAGGGGAGAACGACTGCCTCTGACTGCCCCACCCAGGGGAGAACGACTGCCTCCGACTGCCCCACCCAGGGGAGAACGACTGCCTCCGACTGCCCCATCCAGGGGAGAACGACTGCCTCCGACTGCCCCATCCAGGGGAGAACGACTGCCCCATCCAGGGGAGAACGACTGCCCCATCCAGGGGAGAACGACTGCCTCCGACTGCCCCATCCAGGGGAGAACGACTGCCTCCGACTGCCCCATCCAGGGGAGAACGACTGCCCCATCCAGGGGAGAACGACTGCCCCATCCAGGGGAGAATGACTGCCTCCGACTGCCCCACCCAGGGGAGAACGACTGCCTCCGACTGCTCCACCCAGGGGAGAACGACTGCCCCATCCAGGGGAGAACAACTGCCCCACCCAGGGGAGAACGACTGCCCCATCCAGGGGAGAACGACTGCCTCCGACTGCCCCATCCAGGGGAGAACGACTGCCCCCGACTGCCCCATCCAGGGGAGAACGACTGCCCCCGACTGCCCCATCCAGGGGAGAACGACTGCCCCCGACTACCCCATCCTGGGGAGAACGACTGCCCCCGACTGCCCCATCCAGGGGAGAACGACTGCCCCATCCAGGGGAGAACGACTGCCCCATCCAGGGGAGAACGACTGCCTCCGACTGCCCCATCCAGGGGAGAACGCCTGCCCCATCCAGGGGAGAACGACTGCCCCATCCAGGGGAGAACGACTGCCTCCGACTGCCCCATCCAGGGGAGAACAACTGCCTCCGACTGCCCCATCCAGGGGAGAACGACTGCCCCATCCAGGGGAGAACGACTGCCTCCGACTGTCCCACCCAGGGGAGAACGACTGCCTCCGACTGCCCCACCCAGGGGAGAACGACTGCCCCATCCAGGGGAGAACAACTGCCCCACCCAGGGGAGAACGATTGCCCCATCCAGGGGAGAACGACTGCCTCCGACTGCCCCATCCAGGGGAGAACGACTGCCCCCGACTGCCCCATCCAGGGGAGAACGACTGCCCCCGACTGCCCCATCCAGGGGAGAACGACTGCCCCATCCAGGGGAGAACGACTGCCCCATCCAGGGGAGAACAACTGCCCCACCCAGGGGAGAACGATTGCCCCATCCAGGGGAGAACGACTGCCTCCGACTGCCCCATCCAGGGGAGAACGACTGCCCCCGACTGCCCCATCCAGGGGAGAACGACTGCCCCCGACTGCCCCATCCAGGGGAGAACGACTGCCCCATCCAGGGGAGAACGACTGCCCCATCCAGGGGAGAACGACTGCCCCATCCAGGGGAGAACGACTGCCTCCGACTGCCCCATCCAGGGGAGAACGACTGACCCATCCAGGGGAGAACGACTGCCCCATCCAGGGGAGAACGACTGCCCCATCCAGGGGAGAACGACTGCCCCATCCAGGGGAGAACGAAGCCATTGTTAGCAGAAAACAGCTAATGGAAAGATGGCAATCTCTGTGGTCAATCTTAAATAAATCAAATAAAACGTGTAAATAAAAAAATGTTTCAAAGACAATCATGGTACCAATAATTGCTTCTTATACACCAGATGTATGTCCTCGAACTGATTATTTAAAAATCGCACACAGGAGAAGTACCTCGGGCGGCCTTCAAATTGAATTACTCAATGTGTAACGGTAGTCCTCCTCTACAACCGAAGAGGAGGAGTAGTGATTGAACCAAGGCGCAGCGGGTTGTGAATACATAATTTATTTAAAGAAAACACGAAAACACGAACTTCACTATAAACTAACAAAACAACAAACGGAGTAGACAGACCTGGATGACGAACTTACATTAAACACGAAGAACGCACGAACAGGGAAAATAGACTACACAAAATGACGATGTACAAAACAAACCGAACAGTCCCGTATGGTGCGACAAACACTGACACAGGAGACAACCACCCACAACTAACACCATGAAACAACCTACCTAAATATGACTCTCAATTAGAGGAACGCCAAACACCTGCCTCTAATTGAGAGCCATACCAGGCAACCCTAAACCAACATAGAAACAGACAACATAGAATGCCCACCCAAACTCACGTCCTGACCAACTAACACATACAACAAACTAACAGAATTAGGTCAGGAACGTGACATAACCCCCCCCCCCTAAGGTGCGAACTCCGGGCGCACCAGCACAAAATATAGGGGAGGGTCTGGGTGGGCATCTGACCACGGTGGTGGCTCAGGCTCTGGGCGAGGTCCCCACCCCACCATAGTCAATCCCAGCTTTCGTCTTCCCCTTAGAATGACCACCCTCCTATTACACCCACTTAATTTACATGGTACCATCAAGATAAGGGGCAGCACCAGGATAAGGTAGCGCAGGACAGAGAGATAGCTCAAGACAGAGAGGTAGGTCAAGATAGAGAGGTAGCTCAGGATAGAGGGGCAACTCCGGACTGAAGGGCAGCTCCGGACAGAGAGACAGCTCTGGACTGAGGGGCAGTTCAGGATTAATGGCCGCTCTGGGCTGAGAAGCAGCTCATGGCTGGCTGACGGCTCTGGACGCTCATGGCTGGCTGACGGCTCTGGACGCTCATGGCTGGCTGACGGCTCTGGACGCTCATGGCTGGCTGACGGCTCTGGACGCTCATGGCTGGCTGACGGCTCTGGACGCTCATGGCTGGCTGACGGCTCTGGACGCTCATGGCTGGCTGACGGCTCTGGACGCTCATGGCTGGCTGGCGGCTCTGGACGCTCATGGCTCGCTGGCGGCTCTGGACGCTCATGGCTCGCTGGCGGCTCTGGACGCTCATGGCTCGCTGGCGGCTCTGGCAGATCCTGTCTGGTTGGCGGCTCTGGCAAATCCTGTCTTGTTGGCGGCTCTGGCAGATCCTGTCGGGTTGGCGGCTCTGGCAGATCCTGTCTGGTTGGCAGCTCTGGCAGATCCTGTCTGGTTGGCGGCTCTGGCAGATCCTGTCTGGTTGGCGGCTCTGGCAGATCCTGACTGACGAATGGCTCTAGCGGCTCCTGACTGACTAATGGCTCTGACGGCTCGGGACAGACGGGCGGCTCTAATGGCTCGGGACAGACGGATGGCTCAGACGGCGCTGGGGAGACGGATGGCTCAGACGGCGCTGGGGAGACGGATGGCTCAGACGGCGCTGGGGCGACGGATGGCTCAGACGGCGCTGGGGAGACGGATGGCTCAGACGCGCTGGGGAGACGGATGGCTCAGATGGCGCTGAGGAGACGGATGGCTCAGACGGCGCTGAGGAGACGGATGGCTCAGATGGCGCTGAGGAGACGGATGGCTCAGATGGCGCTGCGGAGACGGACAGTTCAGGCGCCATTGGGCAGACGGCAGACTCTGGCCGGCTGAGACGCACTGTAGGCCTGGTGCGTGGTGCCGGAACTGGAGGCACCGGACTGGAGACACGCACTTCAAGCCTAGTGCGGGGAGCAGGGACAGGGCACACTGGACTCTCAAAGCGTACTATATGCCTGGTGCGTGATACCGGCACTGGTGGCACCGGGCTGAGTGCACGCACATCAGGACGAGTACGGGGAGAAGGAATAGTGTGTACAGGGCTCTGGAGACGCACAGGTGGCTTAGTGCGTGGTGCCGGAACTAGAGGCAATGGGCTGGAGACACGCACCATAGGAAGAGTGCGTGGAGGAGGAACAGTGCTCTGAAAACGCACTGGAAGCCTGGTGCGTGGTGTAGGCACTGGTGGTACTGGGCTGGGGCGGGGAGGTAGCGCCGGAAATACCGGACCTTGCAGGCGTATTGGCTCCCTTGAACACTGAGCCTGCCCAACCTTACCTGGCTGAATGCTCCCCGTCGCCCGACCAGTGCGGGGAGGTGGAATAACCCGCACCGGGCTATGTAGGCGAACCGGGGACACCATGCGTAAGGCTGGTGCCATGTAAGCCGGCCCAAGGAGACGTACTGGTGGCCAGATATGTAGAGCTGGCTTCATGGCACTTGGCTCAATGCTCAATCTAGCCCTACCAGTGCGGGGAGGTGGAATAACCCGCACTGGGCTATGCACACGTACAGGAGACACCGTGCGCTCTACTGCGTAACACGGTGTCTGCCCGTACTCCCGCTCTCCACGGTTAGCCTGGGAAGTGGGCGCAGGTCTCCTACCTGCCCTTGGCCCACTACCTCTTAGCCCCCCCCCCCCCAAGAAATTTTTGGGTAGTACTCACGGGCTTTTCGGGCTTCCGTGCTAGACGTGTCCCCTCATAACGCCGGTTCCCTTCTCCGGTTCCCTCTGCTCTCCTCAGTGCCTCCAGCTGTTCCCATGGGAGGCGATCCCTTCCAGCCAGGATCTCCTCCCGTGTGTAGCAACCTTTACCGTCCAAAACATCCTCCCATGTCCATTCCTCCTTCTTGCGCTATCCCTTCCTCCCGTTACACCGCTGCTTGGTTCTGGTTATTTGGTGGGTGGTTCTGTAATGGTAGTCCTCCTCCTCTACAACCGAAGAGGAGGAGTAGTGATTGAACCAAGGCGCAGCGGGTTGTGAATACATAATTTATTTAAAGAAAAGACGAAAACACGAATTTCACTATAAACTAACAAAACAACAAACGGAGTAGACAGACCTGGATGACGAACTTACATTAAACACGAAGAACGCACGAACAGGGAAAATAGACTACACAAAATGACGATGTACAAAACAAACCGAACAGTCCCGTATGGTGCAACAAACACTGACACAGGAGACAACCACCCACAACTAACACCGTGAAACAACCTACCTAAATATGACTCTCAATTAGAGGAACGCCAAACACCTGCCTCTAATTGAGAGCCATACCAGGCAACCCTAAACCAACATAGAAACAGACAACATAGAATGCCCACCCAAACTCACGTCCTGACCAACTAACACATACAACAAACTAACAGAATTAGGTCAGGAACGTGACACAATGAAAGAGGTAGGCACTGATCTAGCTTGCAACGTCACTCCTGGAGTAGCTCAAACTGCACATGTTACCGTTCAATAAGATGCCATCTGAACCGACTTCATTGGACTTCAATGCGCTGAGTCTTCACATAGGAATGAATGGTGTCACGTGATCGATGGCTATTGCACGCTCATGATATTTTTTGTGGGTTTTTTTGGTCGGTGACCATCGTTGGCCACTGCCTTTCAATGGCTGTTGGTGGGATAAAAAATTGTGTGACTTGCGCCTACATGTCGACTGCATGGACTTTACAAAAATCATGTGATCAAAAGGTGACAAACTTTTGACCGCAGTTGCTCTTTACCAGCTTCATCCTGGGGAGGATCATAGAGATAGATAGAGGACTGCAGCCATGGTCTGCCTTGTTGGAGACTCATAGAGATAGATAGAGGACTCATCTTTATATCTGTGCCATTATAGCGTCTGTGACAGCATGGACAGTGACATTAAGGCTACAACCCATACAAATCTACACCCACTTGACTACTTTAAAATGGCGGAAGCATGGTGGAAGCCCTCAATGGCGCTGCCCATGCTAAAAACAGCCTTTTGGCAACTAGAGGCCTATCTCATTCTCTATGGGGAGGATCTATTACCAGCCAATCATTAGGGAACCAACTTTGTGACGATTCGTGGATACAGTGGATATATACAAATGAATGTGATATTTGATGCTCTCTCTCATTGATTGATTGTACAATGTACACACATATGATTTCAGTCTGTGAGTGTTTGATATGGGGGTTGAAGCCATGTTTATGTCGGGCATTATAAAGAAAAACTTTTATAAACAATGGAATCACTGCCATGTTGACGTGAGCATTGCTGTTGGAAAATCACATTAGTGTCCGACTTTCGGCTGTCGCAGATGCAACTCCCCTGACTTTACTCCTCAACTTTCGGTGCATCTGCGATAGCCAAAATGTGGACACCGATGTGGTTTTCCAACAGCAAGTCCCAGTGCAATATGACAGTTTTTCCATTGATAATAAACAGAAATGTCTTTATAATGTCGAAATAAACATGTCTCCAACACCCATATCACATTCATATTTCGTAGTTTTGATGTCGTCACTAATATTCTACAAATGTAGAAAATAGTAAAATAAAGAAAAACCCTTGAATGAGTAGGTGTGTCCAAACTTTTGACTGGTACTGTATGTGTGTGCATTGTACAATCAATTGGTGAGAGTGTCACGGTCGTGAGGAGAGACGGACCAAGGCGCAGCGTGATTAAAGTTCCACATCTTTTAATAAAGCGAAACAATAAACAAACAACGAAACGTGACATCAGTGGTGCTACATGCACATACACAAAACAAAATCCCACAACCCAGGTGGGAACAATGGAGAACTTAAGTATGATCCCCAATTAGAGACAACGATAATCAGCTGCCTCTAATTGGGAACCATACCTAGCACACCACCATAGAAATAGGAAAACTAGAACACCCCCTCTAGTCATGCCCTGACCTACAACACCATAGAGAACCAAGGGCTCTCTATGGTCAGGGCGTGACAGAGAGACCTGGACGGATTGGCAGTCTGGCCATTCTGGCACATGCCTTTTATTGTGGTGGGCTGGTCGAAAAAATACATAAATAATATACGTACATAAAACATAAAAAACATTTTTTTAAAGTACACAAACATTTAGACACTACTTGTAATATAGCCTAACAAGTCATTAGATTGGCTTTTATAAAAACATATGTAAGGCAATAGCCATCTACTAGACATTTATACAAAGCTTTTTAATAAACAAAAGTCAATACGTATTACAATAAAGGTCAATTCAGGGACTGTCTGTGTATTTAATTGTTTTATCAATGTTTATTCGCTTCTGAATCTCAGTCTCTTCAGCCCAGCCCATGAGTTTATGAGCTGAATTAAGGAGTGACTCTGGTATCTTATTACATTACATAGCTACCACCACTGAAGGCTGGAAAGTCCCGCCTATCTACAGTTTATTTAATTCACCGAAAGGCCCGTCCCTTCTTGGCAGAAAGATATGCATATGCGTGCGGCAATGTCAAACGAAGCACAACGCTAGATATCCATCCGCACCCACATAAACTAGTCCCGCCATCGTTCTTTGACAAACACAGAAGGCTGTATATTGAATTAAATAGAAGAAAACAGAGAGAGAGGAAGACAGAGAGAATGCCAGTTCCTTAATGTAGCCATTGACTGTATTATACAGCCAAAACATTAGGGAACAGGCAGTCGCTCTCCTCTCTCTGTTTTATTCTATTGAATTATATGTAGCCTAATATTTAAACACTCAGCTAAGTGGGCAGGAGGAACACATGAAACATGTAGGTATTATATAAGCCCTTATACTCAACTGGCGGACCACAGTCCAGAACAGGGTCAATACGGACAGCGGGTCCCAACTACAAAAAACAAACGCTCTTCGACCACTGGTAGGATATAAACACACATAAGACATGGAAAAATTTGTAGAATTGCAGGAAATTAACTTTAAAAGAGGAAACAAATTCTCTGCCCCATGAAAAATTTGTAGAATTATGGGAAGTTAGCTTAAAAACGAAAACATTTTCACTCCACATTCAAGAGGGTGTGAACAGTTTGGTGTCGCAGGGGTTGTGAGGTGGGGGTTTGCTACTACGTCGACAAATGACAATATCTATCTGGACCTAGGAAATTTGTGTGACCGGACCGTAACGTCTGCTTCCAACTCACACTCTGAAACACGTAGATCCCCTGAATGCAGCTCACTTTCCAGCTCACACTCTGATCACCTGTTCACACACCTGTATGTCATTATCACACACTATTTAGTTCAGTTCTTTGCACCCCATCACTGTGAGGTATTGTTTGTTTTGTGACACACTTCTATTCGGAGCGCTGTTTTTCCCGTAATTTAATCCTCCTGTGTATGATAGTGAGGCAGGCAAAAACTAACAACGCCTTTTGCCTATTCCCTGCCTGTACTTTAGCCTATCGGATTTCCTGTTATCAACCTATTGCCTGATCTCCCGGACAACGTTACTAGCCTTTTCCCTGCCTGTACTGTTGCCTTTTTGGACCCCCTGTGCATGACCTTTTGCCTGCCCCTGGACCCAGCTACCTGCCTACTCCTGTGGTCTTTTACAAATAAATCTCTGCTGTGCCCTGCGCTTGAAACCAGCTCTCTGTCTCCCATCGTGTCCATTACATGGATCTTCTCAAATAGTACTGGAGTAGCCTTGTTATAATCCAATGGTCCTGTATAAGGCATTCATTCAGTGATGTTCTTATTTGTCTAATATATGTGTTAATTCATTCACAACTAGGACAGGTAACACTTTATTTTATGGGTCCACAATAAACCATTTATAAATTGTGCGTTCACCATTTATGAATCATTACTCCCACATTAACAAACCATTTACTAATTATTAGTAAACGTATTTTTTCGGTCCCTAATCTAAAGTGAGTGCTATTTATACTTTATAAAGTGTTTATTATTGACCCTTAAAATAAAGTGTTACCCTAGGATGTTGCTGTACAGGCAGTGTGGTCCCACTGGTCTTCTGGTCAGTGTGGTCCCCCCTGGTCTTCTGGGCAGTGTGGTCCCCCCTGGTCTTCTGGTCAGTGTTGTCCCCCTGGTCTTCTGGGCAGTGTGGTCCCCCTGGTCTTCTGGGCAGTGTGGTCCCCCTGGTTCTTCTGGTCAGTGTGGTCCCCCTGGTCTTCTGGGCAGTGTGGTCCCCCCTGGTCTTCTGGGCAGTGTGGTCCCCCTGGTCTTCTGGGCAGTGTGGTCCCCCTGGTCTTCTGGGCAGTGTGGTCCCCCTGGTGTTCTGGGCAGTGTGGTCCCCCCTGGTCTTCTGGGCAGTGTGGTCCCCCCTGGTCTTCTGGGCAGTGTGGTCCCCCTGGTCTTCTGGGCAGTGTGGTCCCCCTGGTCTTCTGGGCAGTGTGGTCCCCCTGGTCTTCTGGGCAGTGTGGTCCCCCCTGGTGTTCTGGGCAGTGTGGTCCCCCCTGGTCTTCTGGGCAGTGTGGTCCCCCCTGGTCTTCTGGGCAGTGTGGTCCCCCCTGGTCTTCTGGGCAGTGTGGTCCCCCTGGTCTTCTGGGCAGTGTGGTCCCCCCTGGTCTTCTGGGCAGTGTTGTCCCCCCTGGTCTTCTGGGCAGTGTGGTCCCCCCTGGTCTTCTGGGCAGTGTGGTCCCCCCTGGTCTTCTGGGCAGTGTGGTCCCCCTGGTCTTCTGGGCAGTGTGGTCCCCCTGGTCTTCTGGGCAGTGTGGTCCCCCCTGGTCTTCTGGGCAGTGTGGTCCCCCTGGTCTTCTGGGCAGTGTGGTCCCCCCTGGTTCTTCTGGGCAGTGTGGTCCCGCTGGTCTTCTGGGCAGTGTGGTCCCCCCTGGTCTTCTGGGCAGTGTGGTCCCCCTTGGTCTTCTGGGCAGTGTGGTCCCCCCTGGTCTTCTGGGCAGTGTGGTCCCCCCTGGTCTTCTGGGCAGTGTGGTCCCCCCTGGTCTTCTGGGCAGTGTGGTCCCCCCTGGTCTTCTGGGCAGTGTGGTCCCCCCTGGTCTTCTGGGCAGTGTGGTCCCCCCTGGTCTTCTGGGCAGTGTTGTCCCCCCTGGTCTTCTGGGCAGTGTGGTCCCCCCTGGTCTTCTGGGCAGTGTGGTCCCCCCTGGTCTTCTGGGCAGTGTGGTCCCCCTGGTCTTCTGGGCAGTGTGGTCCCCCTGGTCTTCTGGGCAGTGTGGTCCCCCCTGGTCTTCTGGGCAGTGTGGTCCCCCTGGTCTTCTGGGCAGTGTGGTCCCCCCTGGTTCTTCTGGGCAGTGTGGTCCCGCTGGTCTTCTGGGCAGTGTGGTCCCCCCTGGTCTTCTGGGCAGTGTGGTCCCCCCTGGTCTTCTGGGCAGTGTGGTCCCCCTGGTCTTCTGGGCAGTGTGGTCCCCCCTGGTCTTCTGGGCAGTGTTGTCCCCCTGGTCTTCTCGGCAGTGTGGTTCCCCTGGTCTTCTGGGCAGTGTGGTCCCCCTGGTCTTCTGGGCAGTGTGGTCCCCCTGGTCTTCTGGGCAGTGTGGTCCCCCCTGGTTCTTCTGGGCAGTGTGGTCCCCCCTGGTTCTTCTGGGCAGTGTGGTCCCCCCTGGTCTTCTGGGCAGTGTGGTCCCCCTGGTCTTCTGGGCAGTGTGGTCCCCCTGGTCTTCTGGGCAGTGTGGTCCCCCTGTTCTTCTGGGCAGTGTGGTCCCCCTGGTCTTCTGGGCAGTGTGGTCCCCCTGGTCTTTTGGGCAGTGTGGTCCCCCTGGTCTTCTTGGCAGTGTGGTCCCCCCTGGTCTTCTGGGCAGTGTGGTCCCCCTGGTCTTCTGGGCAGTGTGGTCCCCCTGTTCTTCTGGGCAGTGTGGTCCCCCCTGGTCTTCTGGGCAGTGTGGTCCCCCCTGGTCTTCTGGGCAGTGTGGTCCCCCCTGGTCTTCTGGGCAGTGTGGTCCCCCCTGGTCTTCTGGGCAGTGTGGTCCCCCCTGGTCTTCTGGGCAGTGTGGTCCCCCTGGTCTTCTGGTCCCAGTGATGCTAGGCTTAACAACACAGACATATCAGCTGCTGCTGCAGCAGTCAAGTGTAGTGGACATGGAGATAAAACAGAGAAAGAGAGAAAGAGAGAGACTTACTGCTGTTCTGCCATAGAGCAAGGCAGTTAACCCCCAACAATTGCTCCATGGGCACCTCTCTGATTCAGAGGGGGCTGGTGTGGATAAAATGCCAGGGCTGAATTTTTGTCCCAGTTCGCCCCTGGTGAGAGAGAGCCTCAAATATCCCATTCATTTGTACATATCTACTGTATACATGAATTGCGGTAAAGTTGGTTCCTGTTTCAGTCACGTCTTTGGTCACGTTTGCATGGGACAAACAAAAACACCCTAACCATCAAGGGTGCTCTCAAGCAGCTAGATGTTCTTTACCATTCGGCCATCAGATTGGCAACCAATGCTCCTTATAGGACGACATCACTGCACTCTATACTACTCTGTAACCCCGTCGCAAGACCCACTGGTTGATGCTTATTTATAAAACCCTCCAAGGCCTCATTCCCGCCCTATCTGAGATACCTACTGCAGCCCTCATCCTCCACATACAACACCCGTTCTGCTAGTCACATTCTATTAAAGGTCCCCAAAGCACACACATCCCTGGGTCCCTAGTCTTTTCAGTTCGCTACAGCTAGCGACTGGAACGAGATGCAAAAAACACTCAAACTGGACAGTTTTATCTCCATCTCTTCATTCAAAGACTCAATCATGGACACTCTTACTGACAGTTGTGGCTTCTTCGCGTGATGTATTGTTGTCTCTACCTTCTTGCCTTTGTGCTCTTGTCTGTGCCCAATAATGTTTGTACCGTGTTTTGTGCTGCTGCCATGTTGTGTTGCTACCATTGTTGTTGTCATGTTGTGTTGCTACCATTGTTGTTGTCATGTTGTGTTGCTACCATTGTTGTTGTCATGTGGTGTTGCTACCATGCTGTGTTGTCATGTGTTGCTGCCATGTTATGCTGTTGTCTTTTTCATGATGTGTGTAGTGTCCTATATTTTTATTTTTAATCCCAGCCCCGTCAGGAGGCCTTTTGACTTTTGGTAAATAAGTTTGTTCTTAACTGATTTGCCTAGTTAAATAAAGGTTAAATAAATACAATAAAGCCTTCCACAATGCAGGCCAAGGCTGCCGGAGGAAGTTGGTGAAGAGCAACTGCAGAAAGTTGCCGTCGACTGCAGTCAAAACTTCATTACCTTTGATCTCTTGATTTTTATCAAGTTCATGCAGGTAGACATGTAGGCGTAATTCGGACAATTTCTATCCCCATAATGCAACACACTTTGAAAGTTGGAGATTGACAAAAGTGATCCGCTCGAACACGGCCAGAGACATAGAGAGAATTTGATCTATCTTGTGTCAAAAATTACATGACATTCACAATGAACTACAGTACAGCAATAGCACAAGCAACAATCTGCGGGTGAATTTCAATTTACATTTAAATAAACATTCCAAAATAACCAACATTCTTTAGGCTACTATGTGGCTGCCAATATTGATTATCATAATATAAGTTACATCTTTAAAAGGAGATACAAGGTTCCATAAAAGTTTATCTTATGTTATGCAAATCACTGACAATGGTTGGGAGTGTTGGCTACTTCAATCCATTTGAGAACATTACCTCCTAGTGGTCACAACTGGATCTGCAACTGCTGTTGTCTAGCCCGGCGAGCAAGAGAGACTATATTGTAAAATTCCCGTCTGTTCTTCTCTCCGGTTCTGTGGCCAATCAGGATGAACAATTGCAAAAACTGAACCAATCACAGTGCTGTTTTGTACGGAACAGAGTTCAGAGTTCACCACTACTTCCGGTATCCAATAACGGCGTGCAATCGTCGTTGAAGCTCATACAGAATCAAAATGGTAAATATTCTAGACTATATTATGAGGTGTTTGATGAGGATTGGTAATATATGTAGTGAACGTCCAGGCTTTCATAGCTAACTACTCAAATTCAAGTTTTCATAAATTCGCATTATGCGCCTTTGTTGTGATTATCCAACTAGCTAGCTACGGTAGCTAGTTAGAGTGGTAAGATGTACTTTGTTGTGCTTTGCACTGGATGTGAAAGGCTAGTTTGATTATCTAAGTAGCTAGCTGTGAGATACAGCTGTGTTTGGGTCCTGGATGCTGGTTGTCTGAAAGCCATGGGATATTTAAGCAATAAGGCCCGAGGGGGTGTGGCATATGATCAATATACCACGGCTAAGGGTTGTTCTCTGCACGACGCAACGAGGAGTGCCTGGACACAGCCCTTAGCCGTGGTATATTGGCCATATATCACAAACCCCAGAGGTGCCTTATTGCTATTATAGACTGGTTACCAATGTAATTAGAGAAGTAAAAATAAACGTTTTGTCATACCCGTGGTATACAGTCTGATATACAATGGCTGTCAGCCAATCAGCATTCAGGGCTCAAACCACCCAGGTTATAATAGACCATATACCATGGGTATGACAAAAATGTGTATTTAATGCTCTAATTACATTGGTAACCAGTTTATAATATCAATAAGGCACCTCTGGGGTTTGTGATATATGGCCAATATACCACGGCTAAGAGCTGTGTCCACATCCCCTCGTGCATTATTGCTGAAATATAACGACTTAATTATCGTTAATATTATGACTATAATATAATTAAGCAATAAGGCCCGAGGAGGTGTGATATATGGCCAATATACCAAATCAAAGAACTTTGTCACATGCGCCGAATACAATAGGTGTAGAAATGGTTACTTACAAGTCCTTAACCAACAGTACAGTTCACGAAAGAGTTAAGAAAATATTTACCAAATAAACTAAAGTTAAAAAAAAATATTAAAGGCTATATACATGGGGTACCAGTACAGAGTCAATTTGCGATGTACAGGTTAGTCGAGGTAATTTGCAGCCACAACTGTCAGTAAGAATGTCCATGATGTGTACATAACAGCAAGTAGCAGCAGTGTAAAAACAAATGGGGGGGTGTTCAATGTAAATAGTTCGGGTGGCCATTTGATTAATTGTTCAGCAGTGTTATGGCTTGGAGGTAGAAGCTGTTAAGGAGCCTTTTGGTCCTAGACTTGGCACTCCGGTACCGCTTGCCATACCAGTTGTCATACCAGGTGGTGATGCACCGGTCAGGATGCTCTCGATGGTGCAGCTGTAGAACTTTTTGAGGATCTGGGGACCCATGACAAATCATTTCAGTCTCCTGTTGTTGTACACTATTCACGACTGTCTTGGTGTGTTTGGACCATGATAGTTCATTGGTGATGTGGACACCAAGGAACTTGAAACTCTCGAGGGAGAGGTTGTTGTCCTGGTACCACACTGCCAGGTATCTGACCACCTCCCTATATGCTGTCTCATCGTTGTCGGTGATCAGGCCTACCACTGTTTTGTCGTCAGCGAACTTAATGATGGTGTTGGAGTCGTGTTTGGCCACGCAGTCGTGGGATGAACAAGGAACACAAGAGGGGACTAAGCACACACCCCTGAGGGGCACCAGTGTTGAGGATCAGCGTGGCAGACGTGTTTTTGCCTACCCTTACCAGCTGGGGGAGGCACATCAGGAAGTCCAGGATCCAGTTGCAGAGAGAGGTGTTCAGTACCAGGGTCCTTTGCTTAGTGATGAGCTTCGTGGGCACTATGGTGTTGAACGCTGAGCTGTAGTCAATGAACAACACTCTCATGTAGGTGTTCCTTTTGTCCAATAATATCTGCTAAATATATATATGTGACCAATAACATGTGAATAATGTCATTTCAGAGTTTACCACTGAATCCCAAACCGTTCCTGAACGGTCTGACTGGCAAGCCCGTGATGGTGAAGCTGAAGTGGGGCATGGAATACAAAGGATACCTGGTGTCCGTGGACAGCTACATGAACATGCAGGTAGGTGTGTGTGTGTGTGTGTGTGTGTGTGTGTGTGTGTGTGTGTGTGTGTGTGTGTGTGTGTGTGGACCAGAACGATGCATACAGTAAAATATGTGAAAACATCACATCAATGCATAATTCCCTACAGCTGGAATCCCTCATGTGCAAACAGGTGTACATCTAGAGAGAGCTTGCCCATCTGAATCTCTAGCTATATGGCTCTGGTTGCATCACTGTGGGCCATTCATTTAGTTTGATTAAAACAGGTGTACATTTTGTACAGCATTCATATCAATTTATAACATCTAACAATATATTGTCTCTGATTTTATAGTTGGCCAACACTGAAGAGTATGTGGATGGAGCATTGGCTGGTCACCTAGGAGAAGTGCTCGTCAGGTAAGTTCAGTGGAATACTCCCTTTTTCGCAGAGTTCATGATTAAACACATTAGCCTGGTCTCAGATCTGTTTTGTGCTGTCTTGACAACTCCTATGGTCATGGATTGGAGTAACGATAATCAAATGAGTTGCAAGACAGCACAAACAGATCTGGGACCAGTTTACACACATAAAGGGCTTTGAGAACGTATTTCACACCCCCTTGACTTTTTTCCCACATTTTGTTGTTACAGCCTGAATTAAACATGTATTACATTGAGATGATGTCACTGGCTTGCACACGATACTCCGTGATGTCAAAGTGGAATTATGTTTGTAGACTTTTTTTAATACAAATGTAAAAAAAAAAAAAAAAAAAAAATATGAAAAGCTGTCAATAAGTCAATAAGTATTCAACTTCTTTGTTATGGAAACGCCTAAATTAGTTCAGGGATAAACATGTGCTTAACAAGTCACATAAAAAGTTGCATGGACTCACTCTGTGTGTAATAATAGTGTTAAACATGACTTTGAAAGACTACCTCATCTCTGTACCCCACACATACAATTATTTGTAAGTCGATTAGTGAATTTCAAACAACGACTCAACCACAAAGACCACAGAGGTTTTCCAATGCCTTGCGAAGGGCACCTCTTGGTATATGGGTAATAACAAAAAAAGCAGACATTGAAGGTCTTTTTGAGCATGGTGAAGTTATTAATTACACTTTGGGTGGTATATCCATACACCCAGTCACTACAAAGATACAGGCATCCTTCCTAACTCAGTTGCTGGAGAGGAAGGAAACTGCTCAGGGATTTCACCATGAGGCCAATGGTGACTAAAACTGTTACCAAGTTTAAATGCTGTAATAGGAGAAAACATTGAAGTTGCTCCACAATAATAACCTAAATGACAGTGAAAAGAAGGAAGCCTGTACATAATAAAACTATTCCAAAACATGCATCCTGTTTGCAATAAGGAACTAAAATAAAACTGCTAAAAATGTGACAAAGAAATGCACTTTGTCCTGAATACAAAGACTTATGTTTGGGGGTAATCCAATACAACACATTACTGAGTACCACTCTTCATATTTTCAAGCATGGTGGTAGCTGCATCATGTTATGGGTATGCTCGTCATTGACAAGGACTAGGGAGTTGTTTTAGGATTAAATATACGGAATAGAGCTAAGCACAGGAAAAATCCTAGAGGAAAACCTGGTTCAGTCCGCTTTCCAACAGACACTGGGAGACCAATTCACCTTTCAGCAGGACAATAACCTAAAACACAAGGTCAAAATATACACTGGAGTTGCTTACCAAGACAACATTGAATGTTCCTTGGTGGCCTAGTTACAGTTTTGACTTAAATCGCCTTGAAAATCTATGGTAAGACTTGAAAATGGCTCTCAAGGAATGATCAACAACCAATTTGACAGAACTTGAAGAATTTAAAAAATAAAATGCAAATATTGTACAATCCTGGTGTGCAAAGCTCTTAGACTTACCCAGAAAGACTCACAGCTGTAATTGCTGCCAAAGGTGATTCTAACATGCATTGACTCCTCGGTGTGAATACTTATGTAAATTAGAGATTTCATTTTCAATAAATTAGCAAAAAAAATCTCTAAACATGTTTTCACTTTGTCATCATGGGGTAGTGTGTGTAGATGGGTGAAGGGGAACAAAATATATTTTGAATTCAGGCTGCAACAAAACAAAATGTGGAATAAGTCAAAGGTTGTGAATACTTTCTGATAGCACTGTATCTCCAATTTTTAATTGCAGAATTAGCACAATGTTTAATCATTTCCTTTCTGACATACCAGCCCACGGTGAGCTAACAGTACCCTATTTTTTCCCTCCACAGATGCAACAATGTCTTGTTCATTAGAGGGGTAGAAGAGGAGGAGGAGGATGGTGAAATGAAAGACGTTTGAAAGATGCATGCTACTGCAAGCTTCTTTTTGGTGTCTGGTTGCTAATCTTGTTTGCTGATTTTGTTGCCATGTTTTATGAAAATGTCTCGTTTTGAAAACATCTGAGAAGCAGTTGTCTTTTTTTATATGATGTTGAAGCACGTTGTTGTGCCCCTTTTGAGCACAAGGATAATAAAATTGTGCATATTGCACTTTTCAGTAATATCTTGTATGGCATTATTTTGTGCAATTTACCTACTTTCTATCTGTAAATGATCATATTTAGGAAACAATAACAGAATGTACTAAGGTAAAAAATAACTGCTTTTTATTTATAATCAAAATATTTTAATTAACAATCTAACTGTTGTATAGCATTAGATAATATTGTATAGGCCAAATCAGTGAGTGAATCTAAATGCTCCTTGGTGACCTGGGCTAATTGAAATATAGACCTAATGTACAGTACCAGTCAAAAGTTTGGACACCTACTCCTTCCAGGGTTTTTATTTTTTATATTTTCTACATTGTAGATTAATAATGAAGACATCAACTATGAAATAACACATGGAATTATATAGTAACCCCCAAAAAGTGTTAAACAAATCAAAATATATTTTAGATTCTTCAAAGTAGCCACCCTTTGCCTTGACAGCTTTGCACACTCTTGGCATTCTCTCAACCAATTTCATGTAGTCACCTGGAATGCATTTAAATTAACAGGTGTGCCTTGTTAATTTGTGAAATGTCTTTCCTTAATGCATTTGAGCCATTCAGTTCTGTTGTGACAAGGGGCGGGTGGTAGACAGAAGATAGCCCTATTTGGTAAAAGACCAAGTCCATATTATGGCAAGAACAGCTCAAATAAGCAAAGAGAAATGACAGTCCATTACTTTAAGACATGAAGGTCAGTCAATACAGAACATTTCAAGAACTTTGAAAGTTTCTTCAAGCGCTATGAAATAACTGACTGCCACAGGAAAGGAAGATCCAGAGTTTCCTCTGCTGCAGAGGATAAGCTCATTAGAGTTACCAGCCTCAGAAATTGCAGCCCAAATAAATACTTCAGAGTTCAAGTAACAGACACATTTCAACATCAACTGTTCAGAGGAGACTGCGTGAATCAGGCCTTCATGGTCGAATTGCTGCAAAGAAACCACCACTAAAGGACACCAATAAGAAAAAGAGACTTGCTTGGGCCAAGAAACACGAGCAATGGACATTAGACCGGTGGAAATCTCCTTTGGTGTGATGAGTCCAAATTCTAGATTTTTGGTTCCAACCGCTGTGTCTTGGTGAGAAGCAGAGTAGGTGAACAGATGATCTCCACATGGGTGGTTCCCACCGTGAAGCATGGAGATGGTGTGGTGTGCTTTGCTGCTGCAACTGTCAGTGATTTATTTAGAATTCAAGGCACACTTAACCAGCATGGCTACCACAGCATTCTGCAGCGATACGCCTTCCCATCCGATTTGCGCTTAGTGGGACTATCATTTGTTTTTCAACAGGACAATGACCCAACACACCTCTAGGCTGTGTAAGGGCTATTTGACCAAGAATAGAGAGTGATGGAGTGCTGCATCAGATGACTTGGCCTCCACAATCACCCGACCTCAAACCAATTGAGATGGTTTCAGATGAGTTGGACCGCAGAGTGAAGGAAAAGCAGCCAACAAATGCTTAGGATATGTGGAAACTCCTTCAAGATTGTTTGAAAAGTATTCCAGGTGAAGCTGGTTGAGAGAATGCCAAGAGTGTGCAAAGCTTTCATCAAGGCAAAGGGTGGCTACTTTGAAGAATCTAAAATATAGATTTGTTTAACACATTTTGGGTTACTACATGATTCCATATGTGTTATTTCATCGTTTTGATGTCTTCAGAAAATATATATATATTTTTTTAAATAAGAAAAACCCTTGAATGAGTAGGCGTGTCCAAACTTTTGATTGGTACTGTATACAAAAGCTAATTTAAAATCAGTCACTGTCTGTGAATACTGATGGTTTAAAATAATCAGGCAAAGAAGTACAAGGCGTCTTCTTGCTCTCTAGTGGTCAACGCGTGCGTCTTGTCCTTCTTCTTGATCTCTGATGGCTCCGATCGTGGCATCAGCCTTCTGCCCGTCTACAAGCCAGAGAAAACAGGATAAATGGAGACTGGCTGTGTATCAAACTGTCTGTTACAGTTCTGTAATATTAGGTGTCATTGCAAAGGCATTTAGTCCTGGAGAAGCATGTTTCATCAATGCAAAGGTAGATACTGTATTCTAGGTTGATTCTCTATGCCCACCAGTCTATAAACAGTCTATATTTACTCAAACTGTATTATAGCAATTGATATGTGTCCTGTTTGTTGCACAGTTTGACACACTGACTACACTAACCCTCTTCTTGCTGTCAGAGGTGGCTCTCTCCAGAGCCATTCGGAGTCTCTCCTCTTGGTGGTGTTTCTTCATCAACAGCTTCTCCTCACGCATCCTGAAAGGAGATTAGAGGGTTGGGAGCATTATTGTCAAGACGGCACAACAGCCTTTTATAGCCTTCTTCCTGAGATTGCTGAGGAAGTTTGGGATAATGAATACTCTGGTCAACTTCTACCGCTGGCGGCACAATTGAGAGCATTCATCCTGAATGTGCATTACAGTGTGGTATGTTGTTGGCAACTATTAATTAATCAATCACATTTATTTTATAAAGACCTTTTTTACACCAGAAGTTGTCACAAAGGTTGCGTTTACTCAGGCAGACCAATTCTGATGTTTTACCCAATTATTGGCAAAATAGATGATCTGATTGGTCAAAAGAACAATTAGTGTGGGGGGAAAAATAGCAGAATTGGACTGCCTGTGTAAACGCAGCCAACGAGCTTTACGGTTACTCGTTGGTGTATGACCCCAAAGAGCTGTGAGGAAGGACACACACTTGATCCTCTTCTCCTTCTCCCTCCGGGTGCGGACGGTGTCAATGTTGTCCGGGGGCAGCGTCTCCAGTCGGTCCAAAACTTCCTCCATTCTGCTCTCGATGTTGGCCAGCATATGAAGAGTGCTGATATTGGAGTCCACCTCTCCCACACACACCCTGTACACTTCCTTCACCTTCTTGTGCAGCACATTGAGCATCACATCCTGTGATAAAGGAAGAGGTGAAATTGACTACGAAATGGTTTAATCTCAATTTTGGGTGTATTTGTAAATTCACTCTACACCGATTTCAGAGCACTCGTCTGAGTGTGCCAGAGCACAGAATAACAGATTAATTTACGAACGCTCAACACCCGTTGAATATGGCAGTTGTCAGTAAAAAAGCACAATGAAAATGTTGCCAGCAGCACAGTTACAGTCACCAACGCTTTGGATAACATGAAAACAGCCTAACCAGCTCTGCTAGGGAGAGTAAAATGGTCAGAGTGAGGTGTTCTCTCATTTGTGTCTAGAAGTAGATAGAAAGCTAGCCAACGTTAGCTAGTTAGCCAGTTAGATTGGGTGCTTGACTGCCATTGTGAGGCCAGAACGCTCGGACCAGCCCTACTCCTCGGCCAGAGCTTCCAGTGTGCACTGAACGCTCTGAGAGTGAAACGCTCTGAATTTACTAATAGACAATCTGACAACACTCTGATTTTACTAACGGACAACCTGACAACACTCTGATTTTACTAACGGACAATCTGACAACACTCTGAATTTACTAATAGACAATCTGACAACAACCTGAGTTTACAAACGCCCAGAGCGCATTCTAAGCACACTCTGGCACTCCAGATTGAATTTACAACACAACATGTATTTCCTTTGAATTCTTGCATCCTCTTTCCTAGTCTCCCTCTCAAAATGCAGTGAAAGGAAAAGGTCTGGGGAGATTGAGGTACCTTTGGATCTTCTTCTCTGATGCATTTTAGGAAGTAGACCAATGAATCAAATCAGCCAATCAAAGGCGTCCATGTAACCTGCTGTTGCAATTTCGTCACCGAGAGTGATGCCGATCATCAAACTCGCTCATCCATTGGGCCTGCAGCAACGACGTGGACCATAGTACTAACCTGTTTGTCAGCTCTGTACTCTCCATAGGAGAAGATCCTGGACTTGAGCTCCAGCTCAGAGGTCTTCTCCTCCTCCCTCTGGATGGTGTTCTTCAGGATGTCTACCTGCTGCAGCAAGATCCGTGCCTCACTGTTCCTGTACATTACACACGTAAATAAACACACACCACATGCTGTTAGCACACACACACATCTGCTATGGATGACACCTGGCTCGTGTTTATTAGGCATGAAATTAACTGAATTAAAAAAAGGTGGAGTTGCCCAAGGAGACCATGGACTCGTCGATAAGAAACACTCATCTTCGTTTCTGTGGCATGCTCTGAGGAACACAGCGCTGTGGTATTCCGGAGAGGACTTGATTCAAATAGGGAGTATAACAGCATAGATTATGTGCCCTTCCTTACATTCTTTCCTGTGTCAACTGGATGGTTTTGCTGATCTCATCCATGACCTCCTCTGTTTCCTGGAAGTTCTGGATGTAGGACAGGTTCTGCTCCTCCAGATCAGTCAGCAAATTCAGCATGTCCCTGGGGTTGGAGTAACAGAACTCTGGCTCCTTGGAGGAGAGGAGCCACAGCAGAGAACAACATGGAAGAGTTCATGACAACGCATATGTCTGGTCCCAGTCGGATCGGTTTGTGCTGTCTTCAACCCAAGTAAACCCAGTTTCCTTGTCTTCATTTATGAATAGGGTTTACCCACTTATTACGGTAGTTAGATATGTATGGTTTTTTTTGCATTAGGGGGTTTGCTAAATTTACCTCCGGTTTACCCAAAATTTTTAACCACTACCCTGGTTGGTTACATACATTATGTCATCAAACACACCAAAACTCAAGATGGTTCATTAATTAAAAAAACAGGAACGTTTAATCCATACCTCGTCACTGTCTGAGGTCTCTGCTGTCTCCGGCACCTCAGGGGTGGTGGACCCCTGTCTCTCCTGGTGGTGAAGTATGCTGCTGACTTTGCCACTGACAGGGGACAATCAAATGCACACAGTAGCACTGAACTATTTTAAATTTTTACTTTCAATTTTACTTGATCAATTACATTGATTGATTTTATGATTATAATCCACACACAAAAATATATGTTCCCCATCCTCTTACCTTTTGCTTTGATGTTTTATCTGAGAATGTTTTGTGACTCTTGAATTGCGTCTGGCATACGCTGGACCTTTTTTATGTTCGTCTTGGAATCAGGAAAATAATACAAAATGTCAGACTTCTGTCAATAGATTTAATCCACCTACGTGGATTAACTCTAATCCTAGATTTAATTTAAACCATTTTGCTGCAACCCACCCTTTTAGTCTACTATTGCATATTTCCTATTGCACACATTTATATCATTCTCAAATAAATCCAAGGAAAGTATTTAAACTCCCATACCTTTGACCGATGAAGGAAGACAGAAAATGTTTGTATTATCTCTCTCCCTCTGCTTGGTTGCTCTCCTGTCCTCCCTCTTGCGCTTCTGTTCCTCGCGCCACTCCAAGGGTCCGACGGCCATGAGAAACGTTTTGTAGGTCTGGTACTCCTTCAGGATTTCTTGATACTTTGAGATGTCGCTAAAGGGGATATGCTTGCATTATGTGGGGTGACATTTACTACCACTGAAAAAAAAACATGTCGACTCCACCCCACTCCCCAATTGAAATGAATGAGTTCAGCGCGATGGCGGCGTGTTCTCTAAACACTAGCCTAGCTAACGCGCATGCTAGCTCATCCATTCTGAAAAAACTTCACGTGGTTAGGTAGTTTTCACTACTACATTAGTCAAATATGTTAAAACCGAGCAGCGTTACCAGGGGGGAAAATACTGAAAATATGAAATATTTCACAACTGTCGAGTTCCTCTAATGGCATCTTTAAATACCCTATTTTTTCCATGTTATTCAGCGTCCCTTCGATAGCTCAGTTGGTAGAGCGGAGGACTGTAGATGGTATCAGAGCTGAAATCCTTAGGTCGCTGGTTCAAATCCGGCTCGAAGGAGACACATTTTTATTTTTTCATTTCTAGTATAGCGTACATGATACAGTACCTTTTCATCGCCATCATTTGTACTGTTAATTTTTTAATTTCTGCTGTTTTCTCCATTTTCATCATAGTCTCTTTCTCTGCCCTGGAAAGAAATATAACAGAATATACATGTGATGTTTTTATTTAAATTAAATAAAAATAAATGTATTGTTCACATACACGTGTTTAGCAGACGTTATTGCGGATGTGGCGTAATGCTCGTGTTTCTATCCCTTGACAGTGCAGTAACATCTAACAAGTAATATCTAACAATTTCACAATATATACCCAATACACACAAATCTAAGTAAAAGAATGTTATTAAGAATATATACATATTTGGACAAGCAATGTCAGAGCGGCATAGACTAAGATACAGTAGAATAGTATATAATACAGTATATACATATGAGATGGTAATGATTAACTTATTGTAACATTGTGCATTTACCATGATCTACCTGTGGTGGACCTATCATGACTAAATTAACTAACTACTGTAACTATTACTGTAAACTATAGGTTATTTGTCAATCGGGTAGCTAGAGATATTTTAAAAGCTAATACAAAATCATGTGTAGGCTACTATTTATTGGTAATAATAATGATAGGCCTACTAACAACTTGACAGCTCCCACTGAGCTCTGGTCGTTTTCCTTGATGAACTTTTCAAAGGCGACCGAGTCCTGTTCCAGATGTTTCTCAGCATGTCTGATCAACTGAAGCTCTATCACCGTGTCCTTCTCCAGCTTCTTGATGGTGTCTTGCTTCACTGACAGAGAGTACTATAGAGACATGGATAGACAGAGAGCCTGGAATTCCTTAAAACCTTCTACATCAGAAATGAGGGCATTTTTAAAAAATCATATTGAATTGAAATGAAATTGGCTTTGCATAACTACGGCACTGCAGGTTTGATTGAATTCATTACACCTAGCCACAGCTTATGTTACATTTTAGACGATAATTGTTTTACCTGCTGCATAAACTTTTCTCGCTGTTTAGACAAGTAGTCCCTAATGTTCTCCCTCTCTTGACTACAACCTGCAAAACGACAAGAGATAATCTGGTCAACACTCTGTTAAAACATTGATGTATGTTCCTTTATTGTGACTGCTGTCTAAGTCCAATAATTTAAATGAAATAATGATAGATACTCCTATAATAAAATGTATAGTAGACTATAGTTTTATCATAGGTGTACCTATTATACAATCATCTTAATTATAGGACCCAGACAGCAATGCAAATACATTCATATTTAGATAATTAAAATGTACATTTTGATTCTAGACTGTTGTCTGTCATATACAGTACTTTTAGTGACCACAGTGGCCCATGTTGTTTTTTCCCGTTTGCATTTCTCTGGTTCGGGGATTGTGTCTTCCACAGCACTCCTCATAGGGGCGGAGCGGCACCTGAGTCGGGACAGGTAGGTACTCTTCATCTGGGTCGGCAGGCTGCTGAAGAACTTCTTCTCCTGAG
This sequence comes from Salvelinus fontinalis, assembly GCF_029448725.1. Taxonomy (NCBI): domain Eukaryota; kingdom Metazoa; phylum Chordata; class Actinopteri; order Salmoniformes; family Salmonidae; genus Salvelinus; species Salvelinus fontinalis. The sequence goes on from NC_074673.1 coordinate 8,262,965, forward strand.
AGAGAGAGAGAGAGAGAGAGAGAGAGAGAGAGAGAGAGAGCGAGAGCGAGATTTGCAAAATGGTATTCCTGTAATCACTTGATAGGCTCACAGGCCTCGATCTGAAGACCCGGCATACTGTGGTAATCATGGCTCAGATTCTATTTTTTATTATTTTCTATTATAGTCTAGAGATGGAAGCATAAAAGTCCCCAAGGGTATTACAGTAGCCTACGTACTTGTTGTTTGATTACAGAGTCCATCTCTCTCTTTTTGAAGATGTTACGATCCATTGGAAGCACAAACGGGTTGTTAGCTCTTCTGTCGTCATCTGCATATCAGAGATAAGAAAAACATGTCTCCATCGCTGGTGTGTATTCATTAAACCATTGGTTCTCAAACCTCTCCTCGGGGATACCCAACCATTCCATGTATTGGATCTATTCCAGAGCTAGCACACCTGATTCAATTGGTCAACTAATAACCATGCCCCTTGACTAGGGCAATCAGGTGAGCTAGTTCAGGCCCACAAAAAAATGGTTAAATGTCTAGGGGTCCCCAAAGAGAGTTTTGAGAAACATGCAATAATAACATTATCATGAAAGTAAGAACAATGACATTTGCCATTGTTCAATTATTTGCATGCATATGTTAAGTGTTACCTGTACTATTTCTTGATTTCAGCCAGACTGTATCCAATGTTGGCTTTGCAGTCTCCTCAAGACTGTCTGTAAGAAGTTAGATGTTTATTTGTTTGTTATTCATAATAAACGTTTTAGTCACAGTTAAAATCACCCATAAATTGTATATTTGTCCTCAAATTAAATACCTGCCATTCCACGCCTTCTCCTTAAGAGGTATTCAGCATCAGGAGTGTGTTTGGGAGAACTTATCTTCACTGGAAGAACATAAATGGTATCATAACATGTCGACAAATAAAGCTTATATATAGAAAAAGTAACATCTGTTTAAATGATTGGCTTACCTTTCTTTATATCAGGCATGCTCAAAGGGGAGCGAAGAGGGGAGTGAATGTCCATTCCTAGTTTGTGTTCAGAATAGGTACTATAACTTACAATAATTAATATCTGAGGGAATGAAATATAACAAATAATTTTGAGTTTGCAGTCAAAAATAGTGACTACTTTTATTGTCTAAATACTCAATTGCCTACATCTTATAGTTTTGCATTTGTTAGAATGTGAATCTGATGTTGCTATTCAGATCACAGTGTTAGGAAACACATGTTCTGTGCGGGATATTGTTGTTTACAGAATGGGGTCTATAATGCCTGAATCCCTGGTTTTATCTCTGTCCACTTGCCTGAAATGTTTTCTCAATAGCTTTCTGGGGTGAAATGTCTAATGTCTAATTTGTTCCAATCTCTGGGTAAATGAGGCTAAAATGAGCGGTGCGCGTTTCAAATGTAAACAACTCACGCAATATTGCGCACTGTAGTTATGTAGTTCATTACAAAAGAATGTCAGGGAAATATTGATTCCATTCACTGAAGCACGAGTTCGCTCATGGCGTCTTTCAACATTTTCGATGTAAAGTATTTAAATCCATTAGTTTATTTATATATACATACATAGGCCTATATAATATTTGATTATTTACAGATACAATTTTTTTTTTTATGTCTACAGAATTGTTTAACTTCAACTGAATCGTCTATCGCCACCATCAATCAAAGTGTATATGTCAAGTACACAGGATACAGCAGGTGTAAACAGTGCAGTGAAATGCTCACTTGCACGCTTTTCCTCAACAATACACTAAGTCCTTTGTAGCTCAGTTGGGTTTATGGCAAAATGGACCACCCATAAGTAAAATGTATTGTAATGAAACAGCAGGGAGCAGGTCTCGAACCCTCGACCTTCTAGCCCGAGGTCCGGCGCGCGATCGACTGTGCCGCAAAAGCATGTTCGTGCGGCAAAATCGATTTCCGCGCTTACAAACCCAGGGTCGTTACACTATGTACGCAAATCGTCTAATGGCATAGTCTTGTATTAGATTCTATCAGAAAGAAAAACACAGTTAAGTCCATCGTTACAACAGTACGCCTACATTTGATGTACGCCTCATTAAATTAAATCCAGTGGTAATTTACCAGTGTGGTTACATTACCTCCTTTCATGTAAATTCACAATCGGAATGTGATCACACTCAATGGGGTGAAATGGGGAGGGGGGGGGGGGTAGTTTCTCTCCATGCCCCAATGAAATGGCTTGCCACCGCATTTTCTTGTACAGTAGCAGCATACAGGAACTTATCGATTTGTTCCTTTGCATTTCTCAGAAAATGCATTACATAGCCTCTGTGTTTGACAGTTGGCCCCTAGCGTTTCTTTTGAAGTAGGCCTATATGTTCTTAGTCTGAATGCCAGTCTCTTTAGCTAACGTTTCACTACTCCTTATCACTTCCTTGTCAATGCCAAAGAGACTGACCTTTCAGCAATCTCAACGTCCTTGCGCTGGATTTACGGCGGAGTTGCTCGTTGGTTGTTGTAAATAACGTGAATATTTTCCATGACCACATGTGGAGCCTCGAAAATATAATTGGAATTTATAACAAAGTCAAAAACAAAGATTTTAACAAAGTCAAAAACAAACATTTAGCTGTTAGCTAGGCCCGTTGTTGTATTTTGAGACTAAATACGTTTTGTGGTTGGAATTGCAGTATGTATTTAGTTTGAGAATTTAGAAGTGAGCTAGCAAATTTTGACAGACTGGTTTTAGCAACATGGTCTGTGGAGAAAAAGTGAGTTTCATTATTTACATAATCGTTGTGATAGGACGATAGCTGTGTGAGTGATCGAATCAGGATCAAATCCTCTGTTCTCATCGAGCTCATTAATGATATAACGTTTATATTTGAAGATGGCAGAAACTAAGACCAGTCCCCTGGCACATCACACGGGTACAGGGTGTGGATTAGGTAAAGAGACTGGTACCCAGGCTAGCTTGTTCTACCACCAACTACCAAATCCACTTTAGCGAGGGCGTGATAAAAATTCAGTTGTTGGAAATTCATTGTAGAATTTCAATGGGAACAGTTTAATGCATATTCCACAATAATTATGATCATGTTATTAGCACTTTATTCAGTGCTAAAATGTAAAGGATGCAACCTATTTTGCATAAACATGCAGAATACAGTGTGCACATGTAGGCCTTATGTTGTATAAATTACATTTGTTCAGAAAAATCTTCAGGTGTTGGTAAATTCCAGTAAAAACACATAAAACCACTGCCTTAGATTGACTGACTGTATTTACTGTTTAGATTATTCAGGTGGACATTGTAGTTTTAAATCACTACGTACATAGTAATTTCTGTGTACAATAAGTTCCCCAAATTACTATTAAATAAAGTATGTATATATGAAATAACTAAGGTAATAATAAGGCATAAAGTTATTGTAGTTTATTGAAAAATAAATTCACATTGCTTTTGTGAATAAAGTTTAATACATTAAATCAAGCTTTATCTAGTTTCCTGTGACGAATAAGATTACAAATCTACTGTCTAGCCTCAATCAATGTTATCCGACAACTCTTTGTTCAAAACTAGCATGGAATACATGATAATTATTGAAGCCGCTGGGGTTGCGGAAGGAAGAAAACATTTGTCTGAAAAACAGGAAGACAAAAAGCATATATTTAGACAGATGATGATTTCACTCAAGTCGGATGCGTTTCCGTGGTGATGCTGGGGGATCCAATGAGAAGGCAGTAGGAGAGATGGGGCGGGACTCAGGAAGAAGCTCCATGTTATACTTCTCAATGTATGGCTGAGCCACGTTCCACACCTGAATAACCACACAAAATACACAAACTTGGACAAAAGCGTGTGCTAAATTAACAATTTCATTTATTTAAATGAATAGAGGCTCAGAGTTATGACCCCACACTATTATGACCCCACACTTGCCTTCTGGTCTAGAAGAAGACGATGGACCGCCTCAATGTCTGGAGACATGAACCTATCCTTGATCCAGGGCCTGAGAAGAGGGGAGGCAGAGCGGGTGAGGTGAAGAGGGGGAGGCAGAGAGGGTGAGAAGAAGAGGGGGAGGCAGAGAGGGTGAGGAGAAAAGAGGTAGGCAAAGAAGGTGAAGAGAAGAGGGGGAGGCAGAGAAGGGGAGCGAATCGGTAGGAGGCAGAGAGGGTGAGGAGAAGAGGGGGAGGCAGAGAGGGTGAGGAGAAGAGGGGGAGGCAGAGAGGGTGCGGAGAAGAGGGGAAGGCAGAGAAGGTGAGGAGAAGAAGGGGAGGCAGAGAGGGTGAGGAGAAGAGGGGTAGGCAGAGAAGGTGAGGAGAAGAGGGGGAGGCAGAGAAGGGAAGCGAATCGGTGGGAGGCACATAATGAGGGGAAGAGGAGGCACAGAAAGAAGAGGGACATTGGATAAATATTAACCAACTTTGTCAATCATTTCAGGGGAATGAGACATGTGTTGTGTGCGTTACATTGTGTACACACTGCCCGGATCTGTTTGACTTACTTGACTACGCTGCGTACAAGGTCATAGACCTTCTCCAGTGGTGTTGTAGTACGCAGGGGGCGGAGGAACTCAATTCCCTGGCAGGCAGCTAGCAGCTCGATTGCTAGGACTGACGAGGGGGAGAGGAAGGGACAGGTTATGTACCAATTGTGGACCCTCAGAATAACACTTTATTCACATAAATAAACACATTTTTTTGATTGGAAAAGTATCATCAACAACAGTATTATACAAGCTATTATATAGGACAACATCTAATACAAATTTTCTTGTATTTCTTAGTAATGTTCAATGCATAGCAATATACCAAAATAGAGACCAAAAAAGCCAAAAGTTCCTTTTTGACATAGAGGTAAAAAGTATTTTAAATGTCCAGTGCAGTCAAAAAAAACATGATTTTCCTGTGTTGTATATATATTTCCACAGTATGAGGTTGGACTAATACTATGCAATTGTGAAAAGGATGATAATGTCCTTTTAGTGTAAGAGCTGTTTGTAAAAGGTCGCCTGAAATTTCAGCCTGTTTTGGTGGGATGGAGTTTTGACCGGCCTGGTGACATCACCAGTCGGTAAATTAGTTTATAGACCAATAATAGCTCGATTTCAGTTTCCCCCTCCCCATTCAGACCACTCCCAAAACCTAGCAACATTCTTGCTTGAGAAATATCTCTTTGCTAAGAAGCCATTTTTGTTTCTTTTTGACAATTTTAATTGAAAGCAATCACAGTACGATACTTAATTGTTACCCAGAAATGATCTGATATTACATTATATTTTTAACACTGGTTGAGCTCTCTAAATGTGGGCTAGTTTTTAAAACGGCCACACTGGTAGAAATCCACTTTTATTTAGCTGAAAGACGATGGCCAGAGTTTACACATGATGTTGCACAATGATTTAAGTCAACGTGCATTTCATCTCTAGGACAAGCCAATACGTTGAAATAGTGGCAGCAACTTCCTCTGGGGGTGTCTTTTAAATATCGCTGACTTCTTGTTTTTCTGTGTTTGCTTGAACTCCACTACTGCAGGTGTCAGTATCACCGTGAAGTTACATATTACCCAGAATGCCCACAGTCAGTAGAAGTAGGACATTTTCATAGTAACTGGGTAAATGTTTCCGAATTCAGATTAAGAAGAACAACCCTGATTACAACAGGTGTAGACCTTACAGTGAAATGCTTACTTACAAGGCCTTAACCAACAATGCAGTTTTAAGAAAATACCCCCCCCCCCCCCCCCCCCCCCCCCCCCAAAAAAAGTGAGAGATAAGAATAACAAATAATTATAGAGCAGCAGTAAATAACAATAGCGGGGTTATATACAGGGGGTACCGGTACAGAGTCAATGTCAATGTGCGGGGGCACCCGTGTCGAGGTAATTGAGGTAATATGTACATGTAAGTAGAGTTATTAAAGTGACTATGCATAGATAATAACAGAGAGTAGCAGCAGTGTAGAAGGGGGGGGGGGGCAATGCAAATAGTCTAGGTAGCCATTTGATTAGCTGTTCAGCAGTCTTAAGGCTTGGGTGTAGAAGCTATTTAGGAGCCTCTTGGAACTAGACTTGGCGCTCCGGCACCACTTGCTGTGCGGTAGCAGAAAGAACACTCTATGACTAGGGTGGCTGGAGTCTTAAACAATTTTCAGGGCCTTCCTCTGACACCGCATGGTATAGAGGTCATGGATGGCAGGAAGCTTGGCCCCGGTGATGTACTGGGCCGTATGCACTACCCTCTGTAGTGCCTTGCGGTCGCAGGCCGAGCAGTTGCCATACCAGGCAGTGATGCAACCTGTCAGGATGCTCTCGATGGTGCATCTGTAAAACCTTTTGAGGATCTGAGGACCCATGCCAAATTTTTTCAGTCTCCTGAGGGGGAATAGGTTTTGTCGTGCCCTCTTCACAACTGTCTTGGTGTGCTAGAAAGATGTTAGTTTGTTGGTGATGTGGACACCAAGGAACTTGAAGCTCTCAACCTGCTCCACTACAGCCCCGTCGATGAGAATGGGGGCGTGCTCGGTCCTCCTTTCCCTGTAGTCCACAATCATCTCCTTTGTCTTGATCACGTTGAGGGAGAGGTTGTTGTCCTTCCACCACATGATCAGTTCTCTGACCTCTTCCCTATAGGCTGCATCATCGTTGTCGGTGATCAGGTATTCCACTGTTGTGTCATCAGCAAACTTAATGATGGTGTTGGAGTTGTACCTCATGAGTGAACAGGGAGTACAGGAGGGGGCTGAGCACACACCCCTGAGGGGCCCCCGTGTTGAGGATTAGCGTAACGGATGTGTTGTTACCTACCCTTACCACCTAGGGGCGGCCCATCAGGAGGTCCAGGATCCAGTTGCAGAGGGAGGTGTTTAGTCCCAGTGTCCTTAGCTTAGTGATGAGCTTTGTGGGCACTATGGTGTTGAACGCTGAGCTGTAGTCAATGAATAGCATTCTCACATAGGTGTTCCTTTTGTCCAGGTGTGAAAGGGCAGTGTGGAGTGCAATAGAGATTGCATCGTCTGTGGATCTGTTGGTGCGGTATGCAAATTGGAGTGGGTCTAGGGTTTCTGGGATAATGGTGTTGATGTGAGCCATGACCAGCCTTTCAAAGCATTTCATGGCTACAGACGTGAGTGCTACGGGTCGGTAGTCATTTAGGCAGGTTACCTTAGTGTTCTTGGGCACAGGGACTATGGTGGTCTGCTTGAAACATGTTGGTATTACAGACTCAGACAGGGAGAGATTGAAAATGTCAGTGAAGACACTTGCCAGTTGGACAGCACATGCTCAGAGTACATGTCCTGGTAATCCGTCTGGCACTGCGGCCTTGTGAATGTTGACCTGTTTGAAGGTCTTACTCACACCAGCTGCGGAGAGCGTGATCACACAATCGTCCGGTACAGCTGATGCTCTCATGCATATTTCACTTTTACTTTCCTCGAAGCGAGCATAGAAGTTACTTAGCTCGTCTGATAGACTCGTGTCACTGGGCAGCTTGTGCCAAGCTTGTAGAGTCATACCCAAGAAGACTCCAGGATGTAATCGCTGCCGAAGGTGCTTCAACAAAGTTCAACAGAGGTGATATTTCAGGATTTTTTTAATATTTTTTTTTTTAAACTATATTTTTGCTTTGTCATTATGGGGTATTGTGTATATATTGATGAGGGGAAAAAACTATTTAATCAATTTTAGAATAAGGCTGTAACGTACTAAATGTGGAAAATGTCAAGGGGTCTGAATACCTCCCCGAATGCACTATACATCAGTACACATCATTTACTTCTGTTTGTTTGCTACTCTCTATTTACATTAAATGCTCAAAAGCAGATAACTTTGAGGTTTAGTGACCAATATAGTACACAGCTCGTGTCAGAAAAACTATTCACCAATTAATTGCGACCTTGCGCAGACAATTCCCACCCCAGGCTAGAACTAATTAAATTATTTTGTTGTTTTTTCCACTTTGTGTGTGAACCCAGCCCCAAAAATATTTCTGTGTGAATTTCACAGAAAGAAATCTTGACAGGTAACTAATTAATATCTAGTATCAAAATATTGCTTCTTTTCAACTGTAACAAATAATCAAGACGAATATCTACTGTATCAAATCCAAATCAATGGTTAGTTTCCCACCTTGTTCCACATGTTCCACCACCCTCAGGGCTTTCCTGGCGGCCCAGCCTCCCATGGAGACGTGGTCCTCTGTGGCTGCGCTGGTGGACAGGGAGTCCACTGAAGACGGGTGGCACAGCACCTTGTTCTCTGATACTACACAAGTGAAACAGGATATAACGATTTAAAAAAAAATAATGAATTTAGGAGTAATGTTTCGGACACGTTTCAGCCATCAAGCCTTTGTAGACAATTTTACAAACATTACAATACATTCACAACACACTGTGTGCCCTCAGGCCCCTACTCCACCACTACCACATATCTACAGTACAAAATCCATGTGTATGTGTGTGTATAGTGTGTATGTTATCTTGTGTGTGTGTATGCATGTGTCTGTGCCTATGTTTGTGTTGCTTCACAGTCCCCGCTGTTCCTTAAGGTGTATTTGTATCTGTTTTTAAAAATCTAATTTTACTGCTTGCGCCAGTTACTTGATGTGGAATAGAGTTCCATGTAGTCAAGGCTCTATGTAGTACTGTTCGCCTCCCATAGTCTGTTCTGGACTTGGGGACTGTGAAGAGACCTCTTGTGGCATGTTTTGTAGGGTATGCATAGGTGTCCGAGCTGAGTGCCAGTAATTCAGACAGACAGCGCGGTGCATTCAACATGTCAATACCTCTCAGAAATACAAGTAGTGATGAAGTCAATCTCTCCTCCACTTTGAGCCAGGAGAGATTGACATAAATATTATTAATATTAGCTCTCTTTTTAGGCAGTTAAGTCACATGAATTGAGAAATTTAGTCACATGATTTCTCAATTTGCAATACGTTTGCCAATCCGGTTGTGCAGCCAGACTTATTGTCAAATGTCTAGGTGATGCAGGTAAGGCGGAGTCAGGACACAGAGATGAGTAAAAACCGTAACTTTACTCAAAAACAATATTCCACTAAGGAGTCAAATAATCCAGTTCACATAAACGAGACAACTTGACATGAACAAACACGCACAAAACCAAGGGGGAAACCAGAGGGTTAAATAGGGAACAATAATTATGGAATGGAAACCAGGTGTACAATGAAGACAAAACAAATGGAAAATGAAACGTGGATCGGTGGCTACTAGAAAACCGGCGACGTCGACCGCCAAACGCAGCCGTAACAAGGAGAGGGACCAACTTCGGCGGAAGTCGTGACAGTACCCCCCCTTGATGCGCGCCTCCAGCAGCGCGCCGACACCGGCCTCGGGGATGACCCGGAGGATGAGGCGCAGGACGATCCGGGTGGAGACGGTGAAACTCCCACAGCATAGAAGGGTCCAGAATGTCCTCCACCGGCACCCAGCATCTCTCCTCCGGACCGTACCCCTCCCACTCCATGAGGTACTGAAGGCCCCTCGCCCGACGCCTTGAGTCTATGATGGCTCGAACAGCATATGCCGGGGCCCCCTCAATGTCCAGAGGGGACGGAGGAACCTCCCGCACCTCAGATTCCTGGAGTGGACCAGCCACCACCGGCCTGAGGAGAGACACATGGAACGAGGGGTTAATACGGTAATCAGGGGGGAGCTGTAATCTATAATAAACCTCGTTCAGTCTCCTCAGGACTTTAAATAGCCCCACAAACAGCGGACCCAGCTTCCGGCAGGGCAGGCGGAGTGGCAGGTTTCTAGGTGCCTTGCACTGGGCGCACACCGAGCAGGAGGAAACATAAACCCTCACGTCCTTAGACAGGGTAGACCACCAGTACTTCCCACTAAGACAACGCACTGTCCGACCGATGCCAGGATGACTAGAGGAGGGAGACGTGTGGGCCCAACAGATCAAACGGTCGCGGACAGCAGACGGAACGTACAGACGTCCAACTGGACACTGGGTGGGAGTGGGCTCTGTATGTAACGCCCGCTCAATGTCCGCGTCCACCTCCCACACCACCGGTGCCACCAGGCAAGAATCCGGAAGTATGGGAGTGGGATCCGTGGACCACTCCTCTGTGTCATACATCCGGGAAAGTGCGTCTGCCTTAGCGTTCTGGGAACCTGGTCTGTAGGATAGGGTGAAAACAAAACGGGTGAAAAACATGGCCCACCTTGCCTGGCGAGGGTTCAGTCTCCTCGCCCGCCGGATGTACTCCAGATTGCGGTGGTCAGTCCAAATTAGAAAAGGGTGTTTAGCCCCCTCAAGCCAATGCCTCCACGCCTTCAGAGCCTTGACGACAGCCAACAGCTCCTGGTCCCCCACATCATAGTTACGCTCCGCCGAGCTGAGCTTCTCCGAAAAGAAAGCACAGGGGCGGAGTTTTGGTGGCGTACCCGAGCGCTGAGACAGCACAGCTCCTATCCCAGCCTCGGACGCGTCCACCTCCAATATAAATGCCAAGGAAGGATCAGGATGAGCCAGCACGGGAGCCGAAGTAAACAGAGCCTTCAGGTGACCAAAAGCCCTGTCCGCCCCAGCTGACCACTGCAGTTGCACCGGTCTCCCCTTCAGCAAGGAGGTAATGGGAGCCGCTACCTGACCAAAGCCCCGGGTAGTAGTTGGCAAACCCTAAGAACCGCCGCACCTCCTTTACCGTGGTTGGAGTCGGCGAATTACGCACGGCTGGAATGCGGTCACTTTCCATCTCCACCCATGACGCGGAAAAGCGGTACCCTAGGAAAGAGACGGACTGTTGGAAGAACAGACAATTCTCAGCCTTGACGTACAGGTCATGCTCCAGCAGTTGACCAAGCCCCCTGCGTACAAGGGACACATGCTCGGCGCGTGTAGTGGAGTATATTAGAATGTCATCTATATACACCACTACACCCTGCCCATGTAGGTCCCTGAAAATCTCGTCTACAAAGGATTGGAAGACTGATGGAGCATTCATCAACCCGTACGGCATGACGATGTACTCATAGTGCCCAGAGGTGGTACTAAATGCCGTCTTCCACTCATACCCCTCCCGGATACGCACCAGATTGTAAGCGCTCCTGAGATCCAATTTTGTGAAGAAGCGTCCCCCCGTGCATTGACTCTATTGCACTGGCTATGAGAGGCAGCGGGTAACTGTACCTCACAGTGATCTGATTGATACCTCGATTGTCAATACACGCGCGTAAACCTCCGTCCTTCTTCTTCACAAAAAAGAAACTTGAGGAGGCAGGTGAAGTGGAAGGCCGAATGTATCTCTGTCCCAGAGATTCGGAGACATATGTTTCCATAGCCGCCGTCTCCTCCTGTGACAGAGGATACACGTGACTCTTGGGAAGTGCTGCGTCTACCAGGAGATTTATCGCACAATCCCCCTGTCGATGGGGTGGTAGTTGAGTCGCCTTCTTCTTACAGAAGGCGAGAGCCAAATCGGCATATTCAGAGGGGATGTGCACGGTGGAGACCTGGTTTGGACTTTCCACCGTAGTTGCACCTATGGAAACACCTACACACCTCCCCGAGCACTTACGTGACCATCCCTTGAGAGCCCTCTGTTGCACGAAATAGTGGGGTCATTATAGGCCAACCAGGGTAGGCCCAGCACCACGGGAAACGCAGGAGAATCAATAAGGAAGAGATTAATTCTCTCCTCATGACCCTCCTGCGTTATCATGCATAGGGGAACGGTGGCCTCCCTAATCAGCCCTGACCCTAATGGTCGACTATCTAAGGCGTGCACAGGGAAGGGCATATCAACAGGAACAATAGGGATCCCTAAACTATGTGCAAATGAATGATCAATAAAGTTCCCAGCTGCGCCTGAATCTACTAGCGCCTTATGCTGGGATTGTGGGGAAAACTCAGGAAATTCTATGAACACAAACATGTGAGCAACAGGAAGCTCTGGGTGAGTCGGGTTCCTCCCAGCACTGACCAGCAGTGTGCCCTCTGCGGCCACAGGTGGTGCAGGGAATGACACCCCCCCCCCCCCCCCCCTCCGGTCCCCCTCAGAGCAGCACCTCCTAGCTTCATAGGTGATGGATCGGAGGTGCTGGCGGATGGAACGGACGGACCCCGATCCGGACGTCCGCGGGAGGCCAACAGGTTATCCAGCCGGATGGATAGGTCCACCAGCTGGCCAAATGTAAGGGTGGTGTCTTTGCAGGTTAGCTCCCGACGAACGTCCTCACGTAGACTACACCTGTAGTGGTCGATCAGGGCCCGCTCATTCCTTCCCGCGCCGGCGGCCAGAGTTCGAAAGTCCAGTGCAAAGTCTTGTGCGCTCCTCATCCCCTGTCTAAGATGAAACAAGCGTTTCTCCACTGCTCTCCCTTCAGGTGGATGATCGAAAACCGCCCGGAAGCTCATAGTTGTCCAACGCCGCTCCTTCCCTTCCCCAGACGGCGTTGGCCCATTCAAATGCTTTCCCAGACAGACAGGAGATGAGGGCGTTCACACTCTCGCGTCCCGAAGGAGCCGGGTGGACGGTAGCCAGGTAGAGCTCCAGCTGGAGTAGGAACCCCTGGCACCCGGCAGCCGTCCCATCATATTCGCTCGGGAGCGGGAGTCGAATCCCACTGGGTCCAGGTGAAGGAGGGGTGGACAGCAGTGTGGGTTGTTGTGGGAGCTGGGGTGATGATGATGGGGTTGCTGGAAAACCCCCCCTCTCCCATCGCTCCATGGTTTGCAGCACGCGATCCATGGCTGTGCCGAGACTTTGCAACATAGTGCTGCTGGACGCGCTCCTCCACAGGTAGAGGAGGGCTGTGTACACCTGCTGACTCCATTGGTTTTGGTGCAGGTTTCTGTCAAATGTCTAGGTGATGCAGGTAAGGCGGAGTCAGGACACAGAGATGAGTAATAACCGTAACTTTACTCAAAAACAATATTCCACTAAGGAGACAAATAATCCAGTTCACATAAACGAGACAACTTGACATGAACAAACACGCACAAAACCAAGGGGGAAACCAGAGGGTTAAATAGGGAACAATAATTATGGAATGGAAACCAGGTGTGTACAATGAAGACAAAACAAATGGAAAATGAAACGTGGATCGGTGGCGACTAGAAAACCGGTGACGTCGACCGCCGAACGGCGCCCGAGCAAGGAGAGGAACCAACTTCGGCGGAAGTCGTGTCACCTATTTACCATTCCTTTTGCCTCATCCCTCTCAACCATACCATTTTTCAATTCCTCATCAATTCACGTGGTTTTAACAGTTTTTACAGTCCTTTTCTTAATGGGTGCATGCTTAACACCATAGTACCCCTCAAAACTCGTCATTAACCTCGAGACCCTGGGTCTCGACCCCGCCCTGTGCAACTGGGTCCTGGACTTTCTGACTGGCTGTTCCCAGGTGGTGAGGGTAGGAAACAACATCTCCACCCCGCTGATCCTCAACACTGGGGACCCACAAGGGTGCGTTCTTAGCCCTCTTCTGTCCTCCCTGTTCAACCATGACTGCGTGGCCATGCACGCCTCCAACTCAATCATCAAGTTTGCAGACGACACTACAGTGGTAGGCTTGATTACCAACAACGACGAAACGGCCTACAGGGAGGAGGTGATGGCCCTCAGAGTGTGGTGTCAGGAAAATAACCTCACACTCAATGTCAACAAAACAAAGGAGATGATCGTGGACTTCAGGAAACAGCAGAGGGAGCACCCACCTATCCACATCGACAGGACAGTAGCGGAGATGGAAAGTTTTAAGTTCCTCGGCGTACCCATCACGGACAAGCTGAAATGGTCACCACACAGACAGTGTGGTGAAGAAGGCGCAACTTCAAACTCAGGAGGCTGAAGAAATTTGTCTTGTCACCTAAAACACTCACAAACTTTTACAGATGCACAATCGAGAGCATCTTGTCTCCAGAGGGTAGTGAGGTCTGCACAACGCATCACTGGGGTTAAACTACCTGCCCTCCAGGACACCTACAGCACCCGAAGTCACAGGAAAGCCAAAAAGATAATCAAGGACAACAACCACCTGAGTTCACCCTGTTACCATCCAGAAGGCGAGGTCAGTACAGGTGCATCAAAGCTGGGACCAAGAGACTGAAAAACAGCTTCTATCTCAAGGCCATCAGACTGTTAAACAGCCATCACAAACATGGCTGCTGCCAACATACTGACTCAATCTCTAGCCACTTTAATAATAAAAAATTGGATGTAATAAATGTATCACTAGTCACTTTAAACAATGCCACTTTTTTTTTTTTTTTTTTTTTTTTGAATCCCCTTTTCTCCCCAATTTTCGTGGTATCCAATCGCTAGTAATTACTATCTTGTCTCATCGCTACAACTCCCATACGGGCTCGGGAGAGACGAAGGTCGAAAGCCATGCGTCCTCCGAAGCACAACCCAACCAAGCCGCACTGCTTCTTAACACAGCGCGCCTCCAACCCGGAAGCCAGCCGCACCAATGTGTCGGAGGAAACACCGTGCACCTGGCCCCCTTGGTTAGCGCGCACTGTGCCCGGCCCGCCACGGGAGTCGCTGGAGCGCGATGAGACAAGGATATCCCTACCGGCCAAACCCTCCCTAACCCGGGCGACGCTAGGCCAATTGTGCGTTGCCCCACGGACCTCCCGGTCGCGGCCGGCTGCGACAGAGCCTGGGCGCGAACCCAGAGACTCTGGTGGTGCAGCTAGCACTGTGCTCTAGCAGTGCTCTAGACCACCGAGCCACCCGGGAGGCCGAGGAACAATGCCACTTTATGTAATGTTTATATACCCTACATTACTCATCTCATATGTATATACTGTACTCTATACCATCTACTGCATATCGCCTATGCCGCACGGCCATCACTCATCCATATATTTATATGTACATATTCTTATTCATTCATCACTACTCTGGACGGTTCTGACTTAGAATATGTGGACAACTACAAATACCTAGGTGTCTGGTTAGACTGTAAACTTTCCTTCCAGACTTACATTAAGCATCTCCAATCCAAAATTAAATCTAGAATCAGCTTCCTATTTCGCAACAAAGCATCCTTCACTCATGCTGCCAAACATACCCTCGTAAAACTGACTATCCTACCGATCCTTGACTTCGGCGATGTCATTCACAAAATAGCCTCCAACACTCTACTCAGCAAATTGATGCAGTCTGTCACAGTGCCATCCGGCCCTCGCTTCATATTCGTTGCCAAACCCACTGGCTCCAGGTCATCTATAAGTCGTTGCTAGGTAAAGCCCCACCTTATCTCAGCTCACTGGTCACCATAGCAGCACCCACCCGTAGCACGCGCTCCAGCAGGTATATTTCACTGGTCACCCCCAAAGCCAATTCCTCCTTCGGCCGCGTTTCCTTCCAGTTCTCTGCTGCCAATGACTGGAACAAACTGCAAAAATCACTGAAGCTGGAGACTCATATCTCCCTCACTAGCTTTAAGCACCAGTCAGAGCAGCTCATAGATCACTGTACCTGTACATAGCCCATCTGTAATTAGCCTATCCAACTACCTTATCCCCATACAAAACCTATTGTATGACCTCTTATACACTATATTAGACCCAGCCTTTGGAACTTTGGCTTAGATATGGCTACTGTGATCACTACATCTGATGGATCTGGATACTGCTTTAAAGCTAACTTCTGCAGCATTAGTAAAGATGTGATCAATACATGTTGATGGGTGTGTTTAAATCTAAGTAATACTTTATTTCTCAGTGATAGCCTTCTTTATCACACAATGGGGTTTACTACTGGGCACCCAAAGATGTAATTACATACGTTAGTAAGAGCTGATCCTTTACTAACCCAGGGAGGCAGCTGTACAGTGTGCGATCATGAATCCAGAGTTGAGCCCTCCCTCGTTGACTAGGAAGGCTGGCAGCTCACTGAGAGACGGGTTACACAGACGCTCAATCCTCCTCTCACTGATGGCTGCCAGCTCATGGACACCTATAGCCAAGAAGTCCAGGGCCTAGAGACAGAAAGAGAGAGAGAACAATAGAGGTATAGGACTCATATCAAATCAAAGTGTATTGGTCGCGTACACAGATTTATACATATTTTTACACAGTTGAAGTCGAAAGTTTACATACACCTTAGCCAAATACATTTAAACTCAATTTTTCACAATTCCTGACATTTAATCATAGTAAAAATTCCCTGTCTTAGGTCAGTTAGTATCACCAGTTTCTTTTAAGAATGTGAAATGTCAGAATAATAGTAGAGAGAATAATTTATTTCAGCTTTTATTTCTTTCATCACATTCCCAGTGGGTCAGAAGTTTACATACACTCAATTAGCAATTGGTATATATTTGGAAATATATTTTCCATAACCCCAAATATTGTGTTTTCATCTGTTTGATGCTGGTGTACAAAACCGAAAGAAAAATATGCAAAAAACGAAACTTAAGAACAGGAAGCATAGAAATAGTGCCACATAAAACAGATCTACCTCTTCTTAGACTTGCTTTCAATGATAATTAAATATAATTAATTATAATAGAAATGTCTATACATTTCTCTGTGAATTTGGTCGAGTCACCAAAAAGTTCCATATTGCATCTTTAACTTTGACAGGTGTGTGGTTAAAAAGAAAGGCTTATACCAGGGTTAGCCAACTGGCTGTGAATTTGTGCACCATGTCTCCTAAAGGCCTGAACCAAGAGTTTGATATCAGACCATTTCTTCGAATTTGGCCCGTGGGTGGTTTTATTTGCCCCCCCCCCCCCCCCAACACTTTTTTGGGGTGGAATTTTCATTGTTGGACATAAAAGACTGTAAAAATAACAGGAAATCAACTCCAAGTGATTTTATGCAAAAATATAAACAAACCAGTAAAATGTTTGTTTCATGAGCTGAAATAAAAGATCCCAAAAACGCTCCATATTGTCACGCCCTGACCTTAGAGATCCTTTTTATTCTCTATTTTGGTCAGGTCAGGGTGTGACTAGGGTGGGCCATCTATGTGTTCTATTTCTTTGTTGGCCGGGTATGGTTCCCAATCAGAGGCAGCTGTCTATCGTTGTCTCTGATTGGGGATCATATTTAGGCAGCCTGTTTTCCACCTGAGTTTGTGGGATCTTGTTTTTGCATAGTTGCTGTCTAGCCCTGCAGAACGTTATGTTCGGTTTTGTATTTTGTTGTTTTGTCGGAGTTCAGTATTAAAAATCATGAACACTTTCCACGCTTCACTTTGGTCTCATTCATCTAATGCCGGACGTAACACATTTTCACAAAAATATTATTTCTCTCCAATTTTGTGCACAAATTTGTTTACATCCATGTAATTGAGCATTCCTCTTTGACAAGATAATCCATACACCTGACAGGTTTGGCATATCAAGAAGCTGATTAAACAGCATGATCATTACAGAGATGCACCTTGTGCTGGGGACTATAAAAGGACACTGTAAAATGTGCAGTTTTATCACACAACACAATGCCACAGAATTGTCAAATTTTGAGGGAGCATGCAATTGGCATGCTGACTACATGAATGTCCATCAGAGCGGTTTCCAGAGCATTGAATGTTCATTTCTCTACCATAAGCCACCTCAAATGTCGTTTTTGAACATTTGACAGTACATCCAACCAGCAGACTACAAGTAACCACGCCAGCCCAGGACCTCTACATTCAGCTTCTTCACCTGCAGGATTGTCTGAGACCAGCCACCCGAACAGCTGATGAAGCTGAGGAGTATTTGGGTCTCTAATAAAGCCCTTTTGTAGGGAAAAACAAATTCTGATTGACTGGGCCTGACTCCTGTGGGTGGGCCTATGCTCTACCAGGCACCCCTGCCCAGTTATGTGAAATCCATAGATTAGGGTCAAATGTATTTCAATTGACTAATTTCCATGTGAACTGTAACTCAGTAAAAAAAAAAATAATTGTTGCATATTGCATTTATATTTGTGTTCAGCTTAACTTTAGAAATCTGTTCCCAAGTGGAGGCTCGTCACAACATCAGCTCTCTGAAATACATTGGTATCGAGCATGTTAAGACTCCTAGGAGTGAGGAGATACTGACCATCTATTATTGAGAAGAGAATTGTATTGGATTCACCGTTTGTGCCCCATGTCTCCTAAAGTTCTGAACCAAGAGTTTGATGCCATTTCTAATATTAATATGTCACGCTGACTTGTCCTGCCATCCAGGTCTCAACTTGGTCATTTTGTACATGTATATTAGATTCTGTAACTACTACATGTGCCCATGTCATTGATAGAGATACACAAATAGTTTTTGGGGTCACTGGAATTATGTTTACGTTCACCGCGCCTCCTCGTAATGGTCATATGGCCGGGTATTCCAACAGTTTTCAACATAATCTTTTCTACTGTTGCCTAGGTTTTAACTTGGCCCCATTTGTATGCATATAATCCTTAAAGACCATATGTGCCTCTGTGATTAATTCTGATTGATTGTGCATAAAAGTGAATTGTTTCCACACCCACCGTGCTTCACGTGCGTAACGGTCATGTGAGGTGAAATGTGTACGTTTTGAGATGTGAGCACTCAGTTTGTTTGTTTGACCTGTCAATAAATCGGTGAATTGGGAGCTTTAACAGTGTCTTCTTGTTCTTTATTCATATTCTTTATTAGCCCAGCATCTACTGGATGTTTTTAAGGATGTGCGTATGACCACAAACTTTCCCAAGTATTCCCACCCATAATAGAGAGATACGTGATCGTATACAAATGCAGGTTTGAAATTATTATGTTTTAGTCAAACATTATATACATTTGCAGTGTATAAACATTATATCAATATGCAGTCTATAAATGATTTGTAGTTATGTTCTGGCCCCCCAAACATCTGCTCCAGGAAAAAATCATCCCTCGGCTGAATCTAGTTATACTATGTATTTTATCGTCTCACATAGTTCTAAAACTCAGGAATACTCAGTTCACCAGAAGCTTTTGATACCTTTGCTGGGTATTCTCCATGGAAGTTTCCTCCTGAGATGGTCTCTCCTCTCTCTGCAAACACCATCTGTTTCAGACATTTAAGGATTAAACTGGCACAGAAGGTAGAAATTGTCAAATTTGGTCAGGGGGTAATAATTGGTGAATAGTTTGGTCACACACACCACACACCACACACAGTGAAAGATACAGGGTTGTCGGTGGCGCTGTTGATCTCGGTGTTGATGATTTTCTGGGTAAAATCTATTGTGTCGTTCACAATACCGTGGACCTGTGGATGAAAAGACCAGGCTGAGTTGAGTCCTGACCCGGAGGGGAAACTCTGTGAACTAAATATGAAACTCTGTGACCTCTGACCCCTGTGTTAAGTCACCTGAGGACAGCAACGCATGGTGTAGGCATCCTGGACTCTGTCACAGAACCGATGGCTCTCTGTAGAGGAACAAGAACATGACTTTTATTGTCCAATTTATACTTTATCCCAACTCCTCCAAAAGACAGGCACACACACCAATGGACGCACGCACGCACGCACGCGCGCACGCACGCTTACACACACACACACACACACACACACACACACACACACACACACACACACACACACACACACACACACACACACACACACACACACACACACACACACACACACACACACACACACACACACACACACAGGTTGGAGCAGAGGGTCAGCCATAGTACAGCACCCTGATCCATTCACTCACCTGCGATCTCTGAGGGGTGGTGGTCTGAGTCCAGTAAGGCGCGGAACCTCATGGCCACTTCTATCTGTCCTGGATGGGGCCGCAGAGCGTGGATATCTAGAATGATGGAGGACTGAGTTAGCATAGCGTAGCTAAATCAGTCCTCAATCATGATGTTTTAGATCGGCCGTTGTGGTCGGCAGTTGGCAAAAGTGCTAGAAAATGCCAAAGGTGTGGTTGTATGTCCCTCAGTGATCACCTACACACACTAAAAATATATAACTTTTTTATTTAACCTTTATTTAACTAGGCAAGTCAGTTAAGAACAAATTCTTAATTACAATGACGGCCTACGCCAGCCAAGCCCGGATGACGCTGGGCCAATTGTACGCTGCCCTATAGGACTCCCAATCACGGCCGGTTGCGATACAGCCTGGATTCGAACCAGGGTGTCTGTAGTGACGCCTCAAGCACTGAGATGCTGTGCCTTAGACCGCTGCGCCACTCGGGAGTCCTTACATGCACTTACTGATCCCCTTGAGCGCCTCAGCAGGGTTAACTAACGCTAACTTTAGAGTGAACACTAACCCTCCATGCTCAAAGGCTTGGAAAGTCCCCTTGAAAACCTCCAGGGTGATTGGGTGAAAGCACACACATACACACGCATCCCTCCGTCTCGTCTCACCACTGTCGAAGGCCTTGGAGGTCCCCTTAAGCACCTCCAGGGTGATAGCAGCGATGATGTCCGCCTGCCTGGCGATGGCCTGGGCTCTCTCCACCGCCTCTGCCCCCAGAGACGTGATCATCTGGGTACCATTAATTAACGCCAGGCCCTATGGGCAGGGGAGAGACATGGCTTTTAACCCAATCCCCACACAGACATGCCCTTGGAAACCAGGGTTAGCCCCAACAACTGTGGTCCAGAGAGCTGAACTGAAGAAGAGTTGATCCAACACGAGCCCAGTGACATGCCAAATATAGGAGTCTCATCTCATCAAAACACCTATCTCAAGGACTGGAGTTAAACACCTTTGTTGTGGAAAATCAGAGAACATTCTGTTTTATCAGCAGCCATTTGCAAACTGATTGAAGTTGGTTTGTTGTAAATGGTACACAAATACACAGTGTGAACTCAAATCAACCGCTCCATAGAGTAACAAAGAACATGAATAGATGAGTGTGTTCGCTTTACCTCCTTGGGCTTCAGTGATATTGGCTTGAGTCCATGAGCCTCTAGTACCTGGGCAGAGGGATGAAAGGGGAAAAGAGGGGGAAAGCAAATGTAAAAGGTCAAGGGTTGTAGAAAAACAAACATGTTTTCTCATCTGACCTCTTAGTAGTCAGTCTACCACTGTGTTGATCCCAATGTCAACATTTTCACCGGGGATATTGTGCAATGTCCCAATCATCCAGGCTCATTGAGAAGTTCCAGTGACATCGGTTTGTTAGTTTTACAGTTACATGCTGTCGTTATAAGAATTTGTCCTGGTAAAATAGAACATTAAATGCAGTGACATGGCTTACGTATTTGGCGTCGGCCCATCCACTCTTGGGCGACCACATCTTGCCTTCTCCCATCAGCCCCAGAGCCAGGTGGGAGAGAGGGGCCAGGTCTCCGCTGGCACCTACTGTCCCCTTCTCAGGGACGAAGGACAGGCAGGACGCTATGAGGAGAAGACAATCAGAGATGTGAGAGATAGACCCGAGTCAACGTTTCCCTGTTTCTGTTTGTTTAACGTTGTTGTTGTTTTTTCAATGAAAGACTCTCTGAAGTGGCCCCTTCAATGGGAAGCAAAAGTAATGGAAGGAAAATAAGTAATGGAACCAAAAGAACCAATGGAAGCAATGGAAGAAAATAACTTACGGAACCAAAATAACATATGGAACCAATGGTTACTCCTAGGAGTGACATTGGATGGTCAGTTATCATGGTCAAGTCATATTGACAAAGTTGCTGTGAAGATGGGGAGAAGTACACTATATATACAAAAGTATGTGGACAACCCTTCAAATGAGTGGATTCGGCTATTTCAGCCACACTTGTTGCTGACAAGTCTATAAAATCGAACACATAGCCATGCAATCTCCATAGACAAACATCGGCAGTAGAATGGCCTTACTGAAGAGCTCAGTTAATTTCAACGTGGCACTGAAGTCAGTTTGTCAAATTTCTGCCCTGCTAGAGCTGCCCCGGTCAACTTTAAGTGGTGTTATTGTGACGTGGAAACTTCTAGGAGCAACAATAGCTCAGCCGCAAAGTGTTAGGCTACACAAGCTCATAGAACGAGACCGCCAAGTGTTGTAGTGCGTTAAAATCGCCTGTCCTCGGTTGCAACAATCACTACCGAGTTCCAAACTGCCGCTGGAAGCAAAGTCAGCACAACTGTTCGTCGGGAGCTTCATGAAATGGGTTTCCATGGCAGAGCAGCCGCACACAAGCCTAAGATCACCATGCGCAATGCCAAGCATCGGTTGGAGTGGTGTAAAGCTCGTCACCATTGGACTCTGGAGCAGTGGAAACGCGTTCTCTGGAGTGATGAATTCACGCTTCACCATCTGGCAGTCCGAACGGATGAATCTGGGTTTGGCGGATGCCAGGAGAATGCTACCTGCCCCAATCTCCTTCTCTTCATTCAAAGACTCAATCATGGACACTCTTACTGACAGTTGTGGCTGCTTCGCGTGATGTATTGTTGTCTCTACCTTCTTGCCCTTTGTGCTGTTGTCTGTGCCCAACAATATTTGGACCATGTTTTGTGCTGCTACCATGTTGTGCTGCTGCCATGTTGTTGTCATGTTGTGTTACTACCATGTTGTGTTGTCATGTGTTGCTGCCTTGCTATGTTGTTGTCTTAGGTCTCTCTTTATGCAGTGTTGTGGTGTCTCTCTTGTCGTGATGTATGTTTTGTCCTATATTTTTATATTTTTAATTCCCCATCCCAGCAGGAGGCCTTTTGGTAGGCCATCATATTTAAAAAAAAAAAAAGATTTTTTTTTAAATTACCTTTATTTAACTAGGCAAGTCAGTTAAGAACAAATTCTTATTTAGAATGACGACCTACCCCGGCCAAACCTGGACGATGCTGGGACAATTGTGCGTCGCCCTATGGGACTCCCAATCACGGCCAGATGTGATTCAGCCTGGATTTGAAGTGACACCTCTTGCACTGAGATGCAGTGCCTTAGACCACTGCCCCACTCTGGATCTTAAATGACTTGCCTAGTTAAATAAAGGTTAAATGAAAAATAAAAGAAAGAAAGAAAATGCATAGTGTCAACTGTAAAGTTTGGTGGAGGAGGAATAATGGTCTAGAGCTGTTTTCATGGTACGGGCTAGGTTCTTTAGTTCTAGTGAAGGGAAATATTAATCGATGTCGATGAGAATGGGGGCGTGCTCGGTCCTCCTTTTCCTGTAGTCCACAATCATCTCCTTAGTCTTGGTTACGTTGAGGGATAGGTTGTTATTCTGGCACCACCCGGCCAGGTCTCTGACTTCCTCTCTTTAGGCTGTCTCGTCATTATTGGTGATCAGGCCCGAAGCCATTCCTGCGTTGTCTTGGCTGTGTGCTTCGGGTCGTTGTCCTGTTGGAAGTTGAACCTTCACACCAGCCTGAGGTCCTGAGCGCTCTGGAGCAGATTTTCATCAAGGATCTCTCTATACTTTGCGCCGTTCATCTTTCCCTCGATCCTGACTAGTCTCCCAGTCCTTGCCGCTGAAAAACATCCCCACAGCATGATGCTGCCACCACCATGCTTCACCTTAGGGATGGTGCCAGGTTTCCTCCAGACGTGACGCTTGGCATTCAAGTACAATCTTGGTTTCATCAGACCAGAGAATCTTGTTTCTCGTTGTCTGAGAGTCCTTTAGGTGCGTTTTGGCAAACTCCAAGTGGGCTGTCATATGCCTTTTACTGAGGGTTGGTTACGTCTGGCCACTACCATAAAGGCCTGATTGGTGGAGTGCTACAGAGATGGTTGTCCTTCTGAAAGGATCTCCCATCTCCACAAAGGAACTCTGTCAGTGACCATCGGGTTCTTGGTCACCTTCCTGACCAAGGCCCTTCTTCCCCCATTGCTCAGTTTGGCCGGGCGGCCAGCTATAGGAAGAGTCTTGGTGGTTCCAAACTTCTTCCATTTAAGAATGATGGAGGCCACTGTGTTCTTGAGGAACTTCAATGCTGCAGACATTTTTTGGTACCTCGACACAATCCTGTCTCGGAGCTCTACGGACAATTCCTTCGACCTCATGGCTTGGTTTTTGCTCTGACATGCACTGTCAACTGTGGGACCTTATATAGACAGCTGTGAGCCTTTCCAAATCACGTCCAATCAATTAAAATTACTACAGTTGGACTCCAATCAAGTTATAGAAACATATCAAGGAGGATCAATGGAAACATGATGCACCTGAGCTCAATTTCGAGTCTCATAGGAAAAGGTCTGAATACTTATGTAAATGTGATATTTCTGTTGTTGTTTTTTAAAATACATTTGTAAACATTTCTAAAAACCTGTTTGAGCTTTGTCCTTATGGGGTATTGTGATGTCATTATGGGGTATTGTTTGAGGATTGATGAGAAGAAAAAAAATATTCATCCATTTTAGAATAAGACTGTAATGTAACAAAACGTGGAAAAAGTCAAGGGGTCTGAATACTTTCCCGAATGCACTGTATGTCTGTTACAAAAATATGTTCAGCCATTTTTGACACAAATATCTTCTGGTACTACTTGTTCAGGCTTTGATCTTGTCCCATCTTGATTACTGTCCGGTAACATGGTCAGTTGCAGCCAACAAAGACCTAGCAAAGCTGCAGCTGGTCCCAAACAAAGCAGCACACCTGGTCCTGAGCTGCACACACACCACTAACATCAACAATATGCATGATAGTCTTCCATGGTTGAGGGATGACGAGAAATTGACTACTCCTCTTCTAGTCTTTTGAAGAAACACTGTGCTGAAAATGCCCGAACCACTTGTATAATCTATTTGCATTAACTTACGACAAACATACATACCCCATCAGACCAGTGGAGGCTGCTGATGGGAGAGGACGGCTCATAATAATGGATGGAACGGGACGAATGGAATGGCATCAAATACCTAGAAACCATGTGTTTGATGTATTTCATACCATTCCATTAATTCCACTCCAGGTATTACCACGAGCCCGTCTTCACAAATTAAGGATCCACCAACCTCCTGTGTACCAGACACGCCGCTATGGGTTTCTTCACGGTACCCAATCCAAAAACAGATGTAATGCTTCGCTCAGTTATCTAGTCTCACGTATACTCCCTCTCCGGCCTCTAGGTCATCAGGCTGCTGATTATCCCGCACACCTGTCACCATCGTCACGCACACCAGCGCCTCGTGACACTCACCTGGACTCCATCACCTCCTTAATCATCTTCCCTATATCTGTCCCTCCCCTTGGTTCTTTCCTCAGGTGTTATTGACTCTGTTTTCATGTCGATGTGTTGTTTGTGTTTCGTTTACTTATTAAAAATATCCCTCCCGGGACTTGCTCTCAGCTCTCAGTGCACTCACATCTATAGAGAATGGAACGTATCGTGGAATGCTCTGCCACTAGAAGTTACAAAGGCAAAAAGCAAGCTTAGCTTTAAAAACAGATTTAAAAAAATAATAATAATTGTATCACAGCGTCTCTCCTTTTTCTAAAGATCTAATTTTTTTATTTATTTATTTTTTAAATAAATTTTTATCCCATTTTCTCCCCAATTTTTCATGGTGTCCAATCGCTAGTAATTACTACCTTGTCTCATCGCTACAACTCCCGTACGGGCTCGGGAGAGACGAAGGTCGAAAGCCATGCGTCCTCCGAAGCACAACCCAACCAGCCGTACTGCTTCTTAACACAGCGCGCCTCCAACCCGGAAGCCAGCCGCACCAATGTGTCGGAGGAAATACCGTGTACCTGGCCCCCTTGGCTGGCGCGCACTGCGCCCGGCCCGCCACAGGAGTCGCTGGAGCGCGATGAGACAAGGATATCCCTACCGGCCAAACCCTCCCTACCCCGGAAGACGCTATGCCAATTGTGCGTCGCCCCACGGACCTCCCGGTCGCGGCCGGCTGCGACAGAGCCTGGGCGCGACTAAAGATCTAATTTAACTGTACTGTACATAAGAATATGAATCGTGTGTAAATAGTATTTTTGTTGTTTCTTGGATTCTTTCCTATATACAGTTTAACATTTTATTTTAAATGTAATGTTATCTTATGTTGTTCTTGTCTATTACTGTTCTGTACTTTATGTATTTACACGTTTTAAGTGGACCCCAGGAAGCGTAGCTGCTGCATGTGTAGTAGCTAATGGGGATCCTAATAAACTAAACGGAACCAAAATAACTAATGGAATCAACGGAACCAATGGAACCAAAATAACTAATGGAACCAGCTGTACCAATGGAACCAAAATAACTAATGGAATCAACGGAACCAATGGAACCAAAATAACTAATGGAACCAGCTGTACCAATGGAACCAAAATAACTAATGGAATCAACGGAACCAAAATAACTAATGGAACCAGCTGTGCCAATGGAACCAAAATAACTAATGGAACCAACAGAACCAATAGCACCAATGGAATCAATGGAATGTAGGCTATCCCTGAGGTGAAGCTGAGGTGAAAGTCAGGGTTAAAGAGTTTACCGTTGAAGGCCTGGATCATTCTGTGCAGGGTTTCCAGGGAGATTCCACTGTATCCTTTAGCCAGGACATTGATCCTCAGCGCCAACAACATCCTGGTCCTTTCTGGGCTCAGTGGGTTGCCCACACCTAGACACCAGAGTGGAATGGGAAAGTTTCAAATGAATGAGGTCCTATCTATGGTATTATATGAGCCCCAAAACAAGACCAGTGAATATAAAAGAATGGATATATTCATAGCGAATATACAAGTATGACAAAAAGACAGACTTGCATGAATTAAAATCTGTTTTTTTAGGTATATGCTTTAGGTAGTGGAACACATGGGACAGTTAGATATTAGTACCTGTAGCTCGGTTATACATTAGGTCACTAACCTGCAGAGTGTGATCGCACCAGATTTTCCTGTAGCTCCCTAAGGGAATACAACACATGGACACATTGTAAGCAAACAATGCATCAATCTTATCAGACAATATTCAGAGAAAAAAGAGAAAGTACTATACTTGAGCTTGTGGACAGGAATGACAGTCCGGGCAAATTTACCAAACCCTGTAGTGATCCCATAGACAACTAGAGAGACGAAAGACGGTTGCATATAGGTCAATTCTCTGATGACAGTGGACAATTTGTTGCACTCTCGCACCCAGGATAACTTTAATCAGGTGTTACCATCACAGTCTATTGCATATTATGTTAAAATTAGTGCAAATTTCATTATAAATGTGGTGGATTGTCAACAGTATGGTTTCCAGATAATATATGCTAGTCTATAACCAATTTGACATATGTGTGTTATACTGTTATTCAGTGTTATTTGTTTCTTTTTCGATTGACCTTCTTCTGTTATGGGTACATGAATAGTTCCATGATCATCATGACAGGATTCTAACTTGGATTCTAAGGATTCTAAATTGGATTATAACTAGGATTCTAACTTGGATTCTAACTCGGATTCTAGGGATTCTAACTCGGATTCTAACTTCTCTCACCTTTGTTCTCCTTGACGATGGTGTCCAGAAGCTCTCTGGATTTCACAACTCCGTTCTCTGCCTCTGAGGTCAGCTGAAAGGTTAGGTACAGGAGGAAAGGAGAGGACAGGAAGAGAAAGATTGGGTAATGATAGTGTAACAGTATAACTTTACAGCGTCCCCTCGCCCCGACCCGGGCGCGAACCAGGGACCCTCTGCACACATCAACAACGGTCGCCCACGAAGCATTGTTACCCATCGCTCCACAAAGGCCGCGGCCCTTGCAGAGCAAGGGGCAACACTACTTCTAGGTTTCAGAGCAAGTGACGTAACTGATTGAAACGCTAGTAGCGCGTACCCGCTAACTAGCTAGCCATTTCACATCCGTTACAATAGGATCAGCACATCATGGACATGATAGCACAACTAGACTACAAGCTTGTTGATCATTACCTTAAATCTGTTTTTGGTGATCAACTGTTTATACGTTTTTTTTTTTGTTGAAACAGTTACAAAACGGGCAAATACAGACAACTTACTTTTTCCAAGAAATGCCTCAAAATGAATATATATATATCTAATAACCAGTGAAAAATCTGAAATAAATAATTACCTTAATCTTGTACAGACCCCGTCCTAAATTCACCAGGTCTGTCGAAGTCAGGCTGTTACCGTCTAGGAAAAGGTTCTGAAGAGAAGAAAGCACGTGTTGCTTATGAACTGATTAGATATGAATAAAATAGCATGTGAGGCAGTGTTTTACGTCAGTAATACTCACATCGTCGGATTCTCTGTATGCAGCTGTCCTGTTTGATAATGGTTAGGGATATGGACCAGAAATTACGCTATATTAACCCTCAAATGACTACAGCATAATGTCTCAATCAATAACTTAAGTACTCACCTGGCATAAGCAGTCTACTAGGACATATTCTGACATGGGTATAATGACTACCTATCTTCCATTTATGACTAGCTAATATGAGATTTATTAAAAAGATTGTGACACACATTTGCAGTCAAATTATACTCATAATCCAAATGCGTATCTGGTAAATACATTCAATTCCAACATTGACATGAGCAGTTCAATGTGACACAAGAAGGATACAGGTGTGAAACTCCAGGCTGGTATGGAATGAAGTCTGGAGACATGGTATCCCCTTCGATGGCTACAAATGGATTATATAAATCAATATATTCATATTAATAGACATTCTACCAAAAAAATACATAGGCTTTCTATTGTATTGCGCACTCAAATCCTATTCTATTGTAGACAATTCCATGTTTCCTGAAGTTTTCCAAGGGAGAAAATAAGTTATTCTGTCTACCTTCTAAGTGGTACCAAATTAAAATAAATTGAATGTAGACTAATTACCAATTTCGACGAAGTCATTGTCCTCGAGGACATCCTCTATGGTGTCATCGCCGTCCAACAGACCCTGTCCCTGGCACCTCCTCGCGACAAACCGAATGTCTTTCACCGCGTTGATGCCTCCGTTGTCGGGCTTGTTCTTGGTGTAGCGTTTGAGCGCCTCGTAGCCCAGCCACTGGATGGTGTAGGTCGGGTCGCGGCAGGGAACAGCCAGCCACTCGTCCCGAATGTGAACCGTATAGCGAGGCATGGCGCGTCAGTTAGGATTAGGTTAGTGTAGTGTACTAAAATGACTCTCGGGCGTCTTTCGCTATCCAAGGTACCAGGTTCAGGGGCCAAACAGGCAACAGCCAATCAGGGGTGCGCACGGGAACCACGCCTCATTGTTTAGCTTGTTCCAAGGTACAGTGGAATTTACTGGATTCATGGAAAACCTTGGTGCGTGTAGGTCCTACAGTCTATATACAAAAGTATGTGGACAACCCTTAAAATGAATGGATTTGGCTATTTCAGCCACACCCGTTGCTGACAGGTGTATAAAATCAAGCACACGGCCATGCAATCTCCATGTACAAACATTGGCAGTAGAATGGCCTTACTGAAGAGCTCAGTGACTTTCAACATGGCACAGTCATAGGATGCTACCTTTCCAACAAGTCAGTTTGTCAAATTTCTGCCCTGCTAGAGCTTTCTCGGTCAACTGGAAGTGATGTTATTGTGAAGTGGAAATGTCTAGGAGCAACAACGTCTCAGCCGCAAAGTGGTAGGCCACACAAGCTCACAGAATGGGACCTCCGAGTGCTGAAGTGCGGAAAAAACGTCTGTCCTCAGTTGCAACACTCACTACCGAGTTCCAAACTGCCTCTGGAAGCAAAGTCAGCACAATAACTGTTCGTCTGGAGCTTCATGAAATGGGTTTCCATGGCCGAGCAGCCACACACAAACCTAAGATCACCATGCACAATGCCAAGCGTCGGCTGGAGTGGTGTAAAGATCGCCGACATTGGACTCTGGAGCAGTGGAAACGCGTTCTCTGGAGTGATGAATCACGCTTCACCATCTGGCAGTCTGACAGACAAAACTGTGTTTGGCGGGTGCCAGGAGAACACTACCTGTACGAATGCATAGTGCCAACTGTACAGTTAGGAGGAGGGATAATGGTCTGGAGCTGTTTTTCATGGTTCAGGCTATGCCCCTTAGATCCAGTGAAGGGAAATATTAACACTACAGCATACAATGACATTCTAGATGATTCTGTGCTTCCAACTTTGTGGCAACAGTTTGGGGAAGGCCCTTTCCTGGTTCAGCATGACAATGCCCCCGTGCACAAAGCAAGGTCCATACAGAAATGGTTTGTCGAGATCGGTATTGAAAAAGTTGACTCGCCTGCACAGAGCCCTGATCTCAACCCCATCGAACACCTTTGGAATAAATTGGAACGCCTACTTCGAGCCAGGCCTAATCTCCCAACATCAGTGCCCGACCTCACTAATGCTCTTGTGGCTGAATGGAAGCAAGTCCCCACAGCAATGTTCCAACATCTAGTGGAAAGCCTTCCCAGAAGAGTGGAGGCTGTTATAGCAGCAATGTTCCAACATCTAGTGGAAAGCCTTTCCAGAAGAGTGGAGGCTGTTATAGCAGCAAAGGGGGGGATCAACTCCATATTAATACCCATGACTTTGGAATGAGATGTTCGACAAGCAGGTGTCCACATACTTTTGGTTACGCAGTGTACCTCACTGGGCACCGACGTCATTTCATCGTCTATTCCACGTTGGTTCAACTTCACAAACAACATTGATTCGATCAGTGTGTGCCCAGTGGGATGGTGCTGTCAATACTAAAGGCTTTGTGTTATAACAAAACCACCATGGGCATTTTATCAACAGGCCAATTGAAATTGTAGGCACTGCAGGCATTTGTCTCTTTTTGTGCCTAAATGACACCTATTGATTTTGAAATCATGTTCTTTAATGAATATATCCTTGCTAGATTTAAATGAACATATCCTGTCTGGATGCGGGTTATCTCATTCCTACTCCAGTTACTTACACACAGGTCCTGTTTGTGAAAAGTAGCCTGCAGGCAATTTGTTATGTCTTCGACTCCAAACCTCATTTTACCAGTAAACGACTCTGTGCTTCCAACTTTGTGGCTACACAAGCAATAACATGTGCTAAACACGTGTATGTGACCAATAACATTTGATTTGTTTTGATTTCTAAATAAATACCTTGTCAAAAGTTGGCTATCGTGTTCAATAGGTTTGCTTTCACCGTATTAAAATGTACCTTTGCCCTCATGTACCCACTCTGGTTTAGTCTAGTTCCAAAATCAATGTACCTGGCCCCGACAATGACACACCATAACGCACACAACCTTGAGGAGTGGACAATGTCTTTTAGTGTCCCCTTTGATATCAATGTAAATGTAATTAAACTGGACTATGTAAAGAGTTACCTAGAATATCTATTCACTAGATACTATCCTATTTTGGCTAAATAACTCTCCCCCCTACCTATAAAACATACCATTTAGCAGTACTTTAGAATAAGCCATGACTTTGACTATGCTCTAAACTGTATGTTCTGTGTTATATGTTCTATGTTCTATACTGTATGTTCTATGTTCTATACTGTATGTTCTATGTTCTATACTGTATGTTCTATGTTCTATACTGTATGTTCTATACTGTATGTTCTATGCTCTGTACTGTATGTTCTGTGTTATATGCTCTATGTTCTATACTGTATGTTCTATGTTCTATACTGTATGTTGTATACTGTATGTTCTATACTGTATGTTCTATGTTCTATACTGTATGTTCTATGTTCTATGACTATGTACCGCTACAGAGGGTAATGCATACGGCCCAGTACATCACTGAGGCCGATCTCCCTGCCATCAAGGACCTCTATACCAGGCGGTGTCAGAGGAAGGCCCTAAAAACACTCCAGTCACCCAAGTCATTGACTTGGCAAGAGGTACAGATGCACCAAATCTGGACCCACCAGGACACTGAACAGCTTTTGCCCCCAAAGCCATAAGATTGCGAAATAGTTAGTTAAATAGTTACGCTCACCCGGACTATCTGCATTGACCCTTTTTGCACTAACTCTTTTGACTCGTCACACACGCTGCAGCTACTGTTTATCTATCCTGTTGCCTAGTCACTCTATCCCTACCTATATGTACACATCGATCTCAATCACCTCTTACCCCTGCACATCGTCTTGGTCCTGATATAGCCATATAGCCAAGTTATCGTTACTCCTTGTGTTCCTTATTTATTCCTTGTGTTATTATTTTTCTATTACTTCTCTTTCTTCTTGTCTGTATTGTTGGAAGGGCCCATAAGCATTTCACTAGATTTCCATTGAACAAGGTTAACTAGACAAAAGCAATGTTGCAACAACAACAACAAAAATCCTTGCGACATGTGTAATGGAAACAGCAGCTATAGGAGAAACTTTCTAAAGATCGACAAAACATTTTTTATCGGTTCGATAAGAGTTAATTTTTATTTTGTTGGACTTTATTTAATGCGACAAATGATGTGGTAAATGTTGTTTTTGTTTTTGTTGAATGAATGATGATTGCAGAATCATTTTTGAAGGTACGCAGGGCACATGTCACAATGTGCAAATCCTTTTGCCCATGCTGGTGCTGCAGCCTGCTATATCATCCACTAATACAGAGCTATTAAAGGCTCTGTGCACCACTTTTGTGAGAAATTCTTATTTTCATTTTTTTTCTCCTCCATTTTTTAAATATAGATTTTTAATTCAGATTTTTCAGGGCGTGCTGCAGCACCATCAGCACACCTACTTCCTGCGACTATGTATACCTGAGACATTAAATAGATAGATGGGAGTTAAGTTATTCATGTGTAATTTGTCTAAATGGGTAATGGAAACACTTCAACCTCTACATTTCTATTGGACACTTTCAGTTTTGACAGCTGTTTTTAATCCACACAAGATAGTTTAACGGAAACACAATAAACTATCCAAACTTTCTAAATGTCCGCAGAAAAACAACTGAACTTAATGGAAACCTAGCTACTGTTAGTCTACACTTGTTGTTTACGAAACATGTGACAAATACAATTGTATTTGATTGGATGTCAGCTTAACTGTTGAGTAAGTTGGAGAGTTACAATATTACCATGTGTGTTATAATTGTCAGCAATGTTGGCTATCGGCGCGTAGAGCGAGAGAGAGAGTGAGAGAGCGAGAGAGAGAGAGAGCGAGAGAGAGAGGAAAGGCGTGTTTACATAGACGTCAACACGCCTGGGGAATCGTAGGGAAGAGGAAGCCAGCCGGCTCTCTGTCTGCCTGCTCTAACTTCCTGCTCAGAAAAAGAAAAAGAAGCCAGGATCCTATTTCAGTCCAGCAGAGCCGTGTAGCCTAGCTAGACGGCAGTCAGTCAGCATGGAAAAACAAGGGCTCATACACATTTAATCAGAAACGTTTTCAAGGAGTGGAAGGAAAGGCAAACAAGAGATCGCAGGTAATGTGAAAACAAGTGAATGTGTTTTTATGTTAAGTTATTATGGTTTTTCATTGTTTCTTTGATAGTGAAAAGTCAACATGGATTTTGAAAGGTAGGTTGATGAATTAGGTAAACTGATCTCAATTATTGTAGATTATATGTCTGAGTAGGCCACAGGTGGACAGGTTGTTTTGTTTCTAGTCTATACCAAAGTTCAACAGACATAAAGCTATATGTGTTGCTGTTTATTCACATGTTTTACTGTAAACTCAGTGTAACAGAGGAATAGAATAGGATCTTTCAGCAAGAGAGTTTCTAGTTTGTCTGGTCTGGAGTAGACTACACAACACTTCTACGAGCTTCCGGTTTGCATCTGTCTGGTAGTGAAAACATCTTCAAACTGTGTCAGTGAGACAGAAAAATAAATAGACAGTATTGGAGTCTGTCTACTTCAACTCTGTCTAATCTCCCGTGTGAATTATGTTTTAGTCATACTATTCTATTCAAAAGTAAGAGAACGAGACAGTTAGATAAATAGATCATAAAAAAGAAGATGGGTATTATACAGAGCTACCGAGATTCAACTCAAAACACCACTTTAGCATTCTGAAGCTGGCCGTATGTAACGACTATGGGGTTCACTCGCAATCGGTGGATGGATTTTCCAGCGAGCGACGGACTGTGAACAGGAAGAGAGCAGATTTAGTCATGGTTGTCTCCACACACAGCACCTAATCACATTAGGAGTTTCCGTTCCCCAAAACACTGGATGGCTTTGTGTGAACTCAAAATAATCAGGAAGATCATGGTTCATATTACAAAGGTGACAAATGTTTTCGCACAAAACTGTGTTTAAATGATTGCTGAGATGACGTGGAAAGTTGAACTTAATTAAATCAAATAAAATTTTATTTGTCACATGCGCCGAATACAACACTTGTAGTAGACCTTACAGTGAATGCTTACTTACAAGCCCTTAACCAACAATGCAGTTATAAGAAAATACCTAGCCATTTGATTAGCTGTTCAGGAGTCTTATGGCTTGGGGGTAGAAGCTATTTTGAAGCCTCTTGGACCTAGACTTGGCATTCCGGTACCGCTTCCATGCGGTAGCAGAGAGAACACTCTATGACTAGGGTGGCTGGAGTCTTTGACAATTTTTAGGGTCTTCCTCTGACACCGTCTGGTATAAAGGGCCTGGATGTCAGGAAGCTTGGCCCTGGTGATGTACTGGGCTGTACGCACTACCCTCTATAGTGCCTTGCGGTCAGAGGCCAAACAGTTGCCATACCAGGCAGGGATGCAACCTGTCAGGATGCTCTCGATGGTGCATCTGTAAAACCTTTTGAGGATCTGAGGACCCATGTCAAATCTTTTCAGTCTCCTGAGGGGGAATAGGTTTTGTCGTGCCCTCTTCACGACTGTCTTGGTGTGCTTGGACCATGTTAGTTTGTTGGTGATGTGGATGCCAAGGAACTTGAAGCTCTCAACCTACAGCCCTGTCGATGAAAATGGTGGCATGCTCGGTCCTCCTTTCCCTGTAGTCCACAATCATCTCCTTAGTCTTGATCACTTTGAGGGAGAGGTTGTTGTCCTTGCATCACACGGTCAAGTCTCTGACCTCCTCCCTATAGCTGTCTCAGCGTTGTCGGTGATCAGGTCTACCACAGTGTCATCAGCAAACTTAATGATGGTGTTGGAGTCGTGCTTGGCCACGCAGTCATGAGTGAACAGGGAGTACAGGAGGGGGCTGAGCACGCACCCCTGAGGGGCCCCCGTATTGAGGATCAGTGTGGCGGATGTGTTGTTACCTACTCTTACCACCTAGGGGCGGCCCATCAGGATGTCCAGGATCCAGTTGCAGAGGGAGGTGTTTACTCCCAGGGTCCTTAGCTTAGCGATGAGCTTTGAGGGCACTATGGTGTTGAACGCTGAGCTGTAGTCAATGAATAGCAGTCTCACATAGGTGTTCCTTTTGTCCAGGTGGGAAAGGGCAGTGTGGAGTGCAATAGAGATTGCGTCATCTGTGGATCTGTTGGTGCGGTATGCAAATTGGAGTGGGTCTAGGGTTTCTGGGATGATGGTGTTGATGTGAGCCATGTCCAGGCTTTCAAAGCATTTCATGGCTACAGAAGTGAGTGCTACGGGTTTGTAGTCATTTAGGCAAGTTACCTTGGTGTTCTTGGGCACAGAGACTATGGTGGTCTGCTTGAAACATGTTGGTATTACAAACTCAGACAGGGCGAGGTTTAACATGTCAGTGAAGACACTTGTCAGTTGGTCAGCACATGCTCGGACTACACGTTCTGGTAATCCATCTGGCCCTGCAGCCTTGTGAATGTTGTGAACCTTTTTCAAGGTCTTAATCACATCGGCTGCGGAGAGCGTGATCACACAGTCGTCAGGAACAGCTGATGCTCTCATGCATGTTTCAGTGTTACTTGCCTCGAAGCGAGCATAGAAGTTATTTAACTCATCTGGTTGACTCATGTCACTGGGCAGCTCTTGGCTGTGCTTCCCTTTGTAGTCTGTAATAGTTTGCATGCCCTGCCACATCTGACGAGCGTCGGAGCCGGTGTAGTACGATTCGATCTTAGTCCTGTATTGACGCTTGCCTGTTTGATGGTCGGAGGGCAGCTTCCGGGTTTAGCTCAGTGTAAATGTTGCCTGTAACCCATGGTCTCTGGTTGGGGTATGTACATACAGTCACTGTGGGGACGACGTCCTTGATTCTTCCGGGAAGAATCCCGGAACATATTCCAGTCTGTGATAGCAAAACAGTCCTGTAGTTTTGCATCTGCTTCTTCTGAGCACATTTTTATAGACCGAGTCACTGGTGCTTCCTGCTTTAATTTTTGCTTGTAAGCAGGAATCAGGAGGATAGAATTATGGTCAGATTTT
The DNA here is from genome assembly GCF_029448725.1 of Salvelinus fontinalis. NCBI lineage: Eukaryota > Metazoa > Chordata > Actinopteri > Salmoniformes > Salmonidae > Salvelinus > Salvelinus fontinalis. The sequence continues at coordinate 8,298,992 of NC_074673.1, forward strand.
CCAAATGGAGGGTGAAGGAGAGCTTTGTACGCGTCTCTGTGTGTGGAGTAAAGGTGTTGTAAAAAGAAATTCCCCTCTGGTTGCACATTTAACATGCTGATTGAAATATAAAGGTAAAGCTGACTTTAAGTTTCGCTGCATTAAAAAGTCCCCTGGCCACTAGGAACCCTAAACATAGAATTCCCTCTCTAAACAGTCATTTGTTTTGTCCAAGTATATGTCCAAGGGGTGGAGTGTGAGAGGGACAGTTTGACTTGATCTCATGACCCAGGCAGGCAGTGAGTCGGAAGTGGAACAGAATTGGGGAAATGCGCCCCATAGTGTTGGATCCCCCCTCTCCCTACCAATGTGTCCTTGACAGTAGAATAGGAGGAAGTCCTGACTTTGACAGTTTTGTGGTTTGACATAACAGATAGAAAACTCTAGGGATACTTTGTGCCGGAAATGTGTTCTGACGATGTGTGTGTATGTTTGTGCGTATGTGTCTAGGTGTGTACATGTGTGTGTGTACTACGTAAGCGCGTGTCCGTACGCGCGCGCGTGTGTGTGTGTACGTACGTGTGGGTGCATGTGTGTGTAGGTTTGATAATGTATTCATTGATCAGGGTCAATAATATTTCACTTTCCTCATCAGAACACCGATCATTGAGTTTGTCCAAGTGTCTCATATTAAACCAGAGCCAGAGAACAGAACAGTTTCCAAGACTATTCCCTATGAAGTGCACTACTTCAGATAAAACTATTCCCTATGAAGTGCACTACTTTAGACAAGACTATTCCCTAGGAAGTGCACTACTTCAGACAAGACTATTCTCTATGAAGTGCACTACTTTAGACAAGACTATTCCCTATGAAGTGCACTACTTTAGACAAGACTATTCCATATGAAGTGCACTACTTTAGATAAGACTATTCCCTATGAAGTGCACTACTTCAGACAAGACTATTCTCTATGAAGTGCACTACTTCAGATAAAATTATTCCCTATGAAGTGCACTACTTTAGACAAGACTATTCCCTATGAAGTGCACTACTTTAGACAAGACTATTCCCTATGAAGTGCACTACTTCAGACAAGACTATTCCCTATGAAGTGCACTACTTCAGACAAGACTAGTCAGCCTGTGTGCTAGTGTGTAGACTGTGATTAACCAGGCAGACAGGAACTCATAGGACTGCACATTCCTCCATTAAACGACAAAACCCACCCTGGTCGCTCCTCCTCGTCTTCCCTTCTCTCGCTCGGCCCGTCATACTTCCTGTAGCCTCAGCCAGGTTGGACCGCAGCATACTTCTGGCTTGAGCTGTTGTTCCTAACCCCCCCCCCCCCCCCATCTCCTCTGTTACTTTACATTACACATGTTAGTCTGCACTGTTTTAGTTCACACTGTGACTTGTCTTCACACGTCACAGTGTAGGCTACTACGGGGGTTATACTAGGTATACAATACATTTTGATTGATCCATTATAGAAACATTGTCTATTGTAAGTAGACACCATACAACACAGGCAACAGGCAACAGGCAATAGGCTAGGACCAGCCCAGAGACCTCCTCCGGTGGCTGGCCTGTTCTCCATCCTCCAGGCTACCTACCGCCTGCTCCTAGACAGTACAACAAACCTAGTTCAGTAGTGGGAAAAGTACCCCAATTATCACACTTGAGTAAAAGTAAAAGATACCTTAATAGAAAGTTACTCACGTAAAAGTGAAAGTCACCCAGTAATATACTACTTGAGTAAAAGTTTAAAAGTATTTGGTTTTAAATATACTTAAGTATTAAAAGTAAATGTAATTGCTCAAATATTAAAGTATAAATCATTTCAAATTCCTTATATTAAGCAAACCAGATGGCCCGATTTAATTTTTTACATTTTTTATTTATGGATAGCCAGCGGCACACCCAGACATGATTTATAAACAAAGCATTTGTGTTTAGTGAGTCCTCCAGATCAGAGGCAGTAGAGATAACCAGGGATGTTCTCTGTTTAGTGAGTCCTCCAGATCAGAGGCAGTAGGGATAACCAGGGATGTTCTCTGTTTAGTGAGTCCTCCAGATCAGAGGCAGTAGAGATGACCAGGGGTGTTCTCTGTTTAGTGAGTCCTCCAGATCAGAGGCAGTAGGGATAACCAGGGGTGTTCTCTGTTTAGTGAGTCCCCCAGATCAGAGGCAGTAGGGATGACCAGGGGTGTTCTCTGTTTAGTGAGTCCCCCAGATCAGAGGCAGTAGGGATGACCAGGGGTGTTCTCTGTTTAGTGAGTCCCCCAGATCAGAGGCAGTAGGGATGACCAGGGGTGTTCTCTGTTTAGAGAGTCCCCCAGATCAGAGGCAGTAGGGATGACCAGGGGTGTTCTCTGTTTAGTGAGTCCCCCAGATCAGAGGCAGTAGGGATGACCAGGGGTGTTCTCTGTTTAGTGAGTCCTCCAGATCAGAGGCAGTAGGGATGACCAGGGATGTTCTCTGTTTAGTGAGTCCTCCAGATCAGAGGCAGTAGGGATAACCAGGGATGTTCTCTGTTTAGTGAGTCCTCCAGATCAGAGGCAGTAGAGATAACCAGGGGTGTTCTCTGTTTAGTGAGTCCTCCAGATCAGAGGCAGTAGGGATAACCAGGGGTGTTCTCTGTTTAGTGAGTCTGACAGATCAGAGGCAGTAGGGATGACCAAGGATGTTCTCTGTTTAGTGAGTCCTCCAGATCAGAGGCAGTAGGGATGACCAAGGATGTTCTCTGTTTAGTGAGTCCTCCAGATCAGAGGCAGTAGGGATGACCAGGGGTGTTCTCTGTTTAGTGAGTCCTCCAGATCAGAGGCAGTAGGGATAACCAGGGGTGTTCTCTGTTTAGTGAGTCTGACAGATCAGAGGCAGTAGGGATGACTAGGGATGTTCTCTTGATAAGTGCGTGAATTTGACAATTTTCCTATCCTGCTAAGCATTTAAAATGTAACGAGTACTTCTGGGTATCCGGGAAAATGTACGGAGTAAAAAGTACAATATTTTCTTTAGGAATGTAGCGAAGTAAAAGCTTTCAAAAATATAAATAGTAAAGTACAGATACAAAAGTAAACTACTTCAGTAGTACTTTAAATAGTTTTTACTTAAGTACTTTACACCACGGCACTGGTTCCATGTTGATGCCATTAATGGTCTATGACCCTCTAGGTATGGACAGTGCCATCACGTTGTGGCAGTTCCTGTTGCAGCTGCTGTTGGACCAGAGTCACAAGCATCTGATCTGCTGGACGTCCACTGACGGGGAGTTTAAACTGCTCAAGTCTGAGGAGGTGGCCAAGCTATGGGGGCTCCGCAAGAACAAGACTAATATGAACTACGACAAGCTGAGCAGAGCCCTGAGATACTACTATGACAAGGTACAGACCTCTTGTTTGTTTGACATTTGGTTTTGATATTACTCCACTCAAGGTACAGCGCTCTTGTATTAGAATACTCCCACGGACAATTATCTCTGCACTGTTTATTTGACATTTCGGGTTATGTGACATTTCACGGTAATTTCATATTGTTAGTTGTTCTTCTTTTTCAACTCGAAGATCTCCACTGGCAGATAGTTCCACTTCCTCTTGTTTCACCTAACAAACAGCATAGCCCAGAGACGATGATGCATCACATACCCACACACTGTAGAATTTCAGACATTTTGTCATCATTTTTACATGGCTTTGGTAGCAATTCATTTTTCTATGTATGAAATGTTGAAATCAAAATGGTTGCGTCAACATTGATCATTTAGAGTTCTGTTATTTATTGACAATAGAAAATTAAAATATATGTTGTCTTCTTATCAGCTCATAAATGTGTATTTGAATCTTTTGTGTGTAATTATATCTATGAATAAAATATTAGGGAATTCACAAAAACATTTTTCGGTTCAACCTGCACACTAATCTCATAATAATGTTCCATGTGCCCCAGAACATTATCAAGAAGGTGATCGGACAGAAGTTTGTCTACAAGTTTGTCTCGTTCCCGGAAATCTTAAAGATGGACCCAGCAGCAGTAGAGATGGGCTTGGCTTCCGGCCGGGTGACGCTCCACGAGGACCAGGACATCCAGGACCTGGATGTGGAGGAGGAAGAGGAGGAGGAGGCGCAGCAGCAGAGGAGGGCCCTGGGGGCAGCGTTGGGGGCGGCTGCGGCGGCCCAGCAGGCTGCGTGTCATAACAAGTACTTCGGCTCTGGCCTCTACTCCTCCTTCAGCATCAACGCCCTCCATTCTCCTCCAGAGGAGCTGCTCCGGGCCCTGAGGGAGAGACAGCAGGACGAGGCCCGCTCTGGAGTCATCCGATTTGGGACGGGTACCACCGAGAGGACTCCACCCTCACCGTCCCTCATCAAGCCAGAGCCTTCATCACAATCCTTCAGCACCCACAGACCATCCAAACCCTCCGCTCTCCACCATTACACCCACCACCAGCACCAACGCCACTCCCCGCCCTCCTCCTCCCCCCACAGCCCTAACCCCCAGCCAGGGCTAGGCCGAGGAGGTTGGAGCCCAGAGGCTGAAGAGGAGGAGGGGGAGGACTCTGACCAGGGAGCCCAGCCTCTGAATCTCTCTTCTGGGCATAGAGAGAGAGAGCAGGCCCAGCAGCCTCCGGAGAAGAGGACCAGTGGTGGTAGTAGGGTTAGTGGTAGTAGTCATGGAGACAGTTGTCATGGACTCCCACCCAAAACCAATAAGCCCAAAGCCCTAGAGATCTCCGCCCCCTCCCTGCTCTTGACAGGAAGTGATATCGGCTCGATAGCCCTCAATAGCCCCGCCCTACCATCCGGATCCCTCACCCACGCCTTCTTCACTGCACAGGTATGGTGAACTATACTGCTACTTGAACATGATGCCGCACCAGTGAATACTTAACACTAGCATCATTAATAAACCCTATTTACAACATTAAAAAGTCAGGTAAACTGATTCCACTCCATATCAGGTTGTTGTTGTTGGGGAAAGACTTTCCCACTCACATCTCACTGGTGAGTGATGCTAGTTAATCTTCTCTAAGATAGAGAATAGTGTTGCAGTGATCTTTCCTTCCCATCTGCACTGAGGCCTGCCTGGTTACAAGGATATCTTTCCTTCCCATCTGCACTGAGGCCTGCCTGGTTACAAGGAGATGGGGGCTAGAGTCTAACCAGAGTTACAGACCATCCTAGAGACACAGAGAGAGAGAGAGAGGGTATGAGAGAGAGAGTATGAGAGAGAGAGGGTATGAGAGAGAGAGAGAGAGAGAGAGAGGGTATGAGAGAGAGAGAGAGAGAGAGAGAGAGAGAGAGAGGGTATGAGAGAGAGAGAGAGAGAGAGAGAGAGAGAGGAGAGAGGGTATGAGAGAGAGAGAGAGAGAGAGAGAGAGAGAGAGAGAGAGAGAGAGAGAGAGAGAGTATGAGAGAGAGGGGTGGTATGAGAGAGAGAGAGAGAGAGAGAGAGGGGTGGTATGAGAGAGAGAGAGATGGATGGTATGAGAGAGAGAGAGAGAGAGAGAGAGAGAGAGAGAGAGAGGGTATGAGAGAGAGAGAGAGGGTATGAGAGAGAGAGGGTGAGAGAGAGGGTATGAGAGAGAGAGAGAGAGAGAGAGAGGGTATGAGAGAGAGCGAGAGAGAGTATGAGAGAAGGTATGAGAGAGAGAGAGAGAGGGGGTATGAGAGAGAGAGAGAGAGAGAGGGGGTATGAGAGAGAGAGAGAATGAGAGAGAGAGAGAATGAGAGAGAGAGAGAGAATGAGACAGAGAGAGAGGGTATGAGAGAGAGAGAATGAGAGAGAGAAAGAGAGAGAGAGAGAGAGAGGGTATGAGAGAGAGAGAGAGGGTATGAGAGAGAGCGAGAGGGTATGAGAGAGAGAGAGAGGGTATGAGAGAGAGAGAGAGAGAG